>NW_027008935.1:0-64040 GCF_036934945.1 Oncorhynchus masou masou
TGTCTGTCTGTCTCTCTGTCTCTCTGTCTCTCTCTCTCTCTCTGTGTCTGTCTCTGTCTCTGTCTCTCTGTCTCTCTGTCTCTCTGTCTCTCTGTCTCGGTCTCTCTGTCTCTCTGTCTCTCTGTCTCGGTCTCTCTGTCTCTCTCTCTCTCTCTCTCTCTCTCTCTCTCTCTCTCTCTCTCTCACTCTGTCTCTGTCTCTCACTCTGTCTCTGTCTCTCTCTCTGTGTCTGTCTGTCTCTCTGTCTCTCTCTGTCTTTCTGTCTCTGTTTATCTCTCTGTCTCTGTCTCTGTCTCTCTCTCTGTCTCTCTCTCAATTCAATTGAAGGGCTTTATTGGCATGGGAAACATGTGTTAACATTGTCAAAGCAAGTGAAATAGATTATATACAAAAGTGAATTAAACAATGATAATTAACATGAGACATTACGCTCACAGAAGTTCCAAAGAATAAAGACATTACAAATGTCATATTATGTATATATATACAGTGTTGTAACGATGTGCAAATATTTAAAGTACAAAAGGGAAAATAAATAAGCATTAATATGGGTTGTATTTACAATGGGGTTTGTTCTTCACTGGTTGCCCTTTTCTTGTGGCAACAGGTCACACATCTTGCTACTGTGATGTCACACTGTGGTATTTCACCCAGTAGATGTGGGAGTTTATTCAAAATTGCGTTTGTTTTCGAAATCTTTGTGGATGTGTGTAATCTGAGGGAAATATGTCTCTCTAATATGGTCATACATCTTCTCTCCCTTTTTTAAATATATTTGTTAAAATTATTTTACCCCCTCTTTCTCCCCAATTTCGTATCCAATTGTGTTAGTAGCTACCGTCTTGTCTCATCGCTGCAACTCACGTACGGACTCGGGAGAGACGAAGGTCGAGAGTCATGCGTCCTCCCGAAACACAACCCAACCAAGCCGCACCGCTTCTTAACACAACGCACATCCCAACCCGGAAGCCAGCCGCACCAACGTGTCGGAGGAAACACCGTACTCCTAGTACGACCTACATGGTTATACTGCATGGTTATACTGCATACTGCATGGTTATACTGCATGGTTATACTGCATACATACTGCATGGTTAAACTGCATACTGCATGGTTATATTGCATACTGCAAGAATAAACTGCATACTGCATGGTTATACTGCATGGTTATACTGCATATTGCATGGTTATACTGCATACTGCATGGTTATACTGCATGGTTATACTGCATGGTTATACTGCATGGTTATACTGCATACTGCATGGTTATACTGCATACTGCATGGTTATACTGCATACTGCATGGTTATACTGCATGGTTATACTGCATACTGCATGGTTATACTGCATGGTTATACTGCATGGTTATACTGCATACTGCATGGTTATACTGCATGGTTATACTGCATACTGCATGGTTATACTGCATGGTTATACTGCATACTGCATGGTTATACTGCATGGTTATACTGCATACTGCATGGTTATACTGCATACTGCATGGTTATACTGCATGGTTATACTGCATACTGCATGGTTATACTGCATACTGCATGGTTATACTGCATACTGGTTATATGCATGATTTATACTGCATACTGCATGGTTATTGCATACTGCATGGTTATACTGCATGGTTATACTGCATACTGCATGGTTATACTGCATACTGCATGGTTATACTGCATTATGCATGGTTATACTGCATGGTTATACTGCATACTGCATGGTTATACTGCATGGTTATACTGCATGGTTATACTGCATACTGCATGGTTATACTGCATACTGCATGGTTATACTGCATACTGCATGCTTATACTGCATACTGCATGGTTATACTGCATACTGCATGGTTATACTGCATACTGCATACTGCATGGTTATACTGCATACTGCATGCTTATACTGCATGGTTATACTGCATGGTTATACTGCATACTGCATGGTTATACTGCATGGTTATACTGCATGGTTACTGCATGGTTATACTGCATACTGCATGGTTATACTGCATGGTTATTATACTGCATGGTTATACTGCATACTGCATGGTTATACTGCATGGTTATACTGCATAGTTATACTGCATGGTTATACTGGATACTGCATGGTTATACTGCATGGTTATACTGCATGGTTATATACTGCATACTGCATGGTGCATACTGCATGGTTATACTGCATACTGCATGGTTATACTGCATTATGCATGGTTATACTGATGGTTATACTGCATACTGCATGGTTATACTGCATGGTTATACTGCATGGTTATACTGCATACTGCATGGTTATACTGCATACTGCATGGTTATACTGCATACTGCATGGTTATACTGCATGGTTATACTGGCATGGTTATACTGCATACTGCATGGTTATACTGCATACTGCATGGTTATACTGCATACTGCATGGTTATACTACATGGTTATACTGCATACTGCATGGTTATACTGCATACTGCATGGTTATACTGCATGGTTATACTGCATGGTTATACTGCATACTGCATGGTTATACTGCATGGTTATACTGCATGGTTATATACATGTTATACTGCATGGTTATACTGCATGGTTATAATGCATACTGCATGGTTATACTGCATACTGCATGGTTATACTGCATACGGTTATATTGCATGGTTATACTGCATACTGCATGGTTATACTGCATGGTTATACTGCATGGTTATACTGCATACTGCATGGTTATACTGCATGGTTATACTGCATGGTTATACTGCATACTGCATGGTTATACTGCATGGTTATACTGCATACTGCATGGTTATACTGCATGGTTATACTGCATACTGCATGGTTATACTGCATGGTTATACTGCATGGTTATACTGCATACTGCATGCTTATACTGCATGGTTACACTACATACTGCATGGTTATACTGCATGGTTATACTGCATACTGCATGGTTATACTGCATGGTTATACTGCATACTGCATGCTTATACTGCATACTGCATGGTTATACTGCATGGTTATACTGCATGGTTATACTGCATACTGCATGCTTATACTGCATGGTTATACTGCATGGTTATACTGCATACTGCATGGTTATACTGCATACTGCATGGTTATACTGCATGGTTATACTGCATACTGCATGCTTATAATGCGTGGTTACACTACATACTGCATGGTTACACTACATACTGCATGGTTATACTGCATACTGCATGGTTATACTGACACAGACACACACAGACACACACAGACAGACACACATAGACACACACAGATACACACAGACAGACACACACAGTCACACACAGACACACATAGACACACACAGACACACACAGACACACACAGACACACACAGAGGTGGTACTACTATAGACCAGAGCCCTATTCCCTATATAGTGGTACTACTGCATAGACCAGAGCCCTATTCCATATATAGTACACTACTATAGACCAGAGCCCTATTCCCTATAGTACACTACTATAGACCAGACCCATTCCCTATATAGTACACTACTATAGACCAGAGCCCTATTCCCTATATAGTACACTACTATAGACCAGAGCCCTATTCCCTATATACATGGTACTACTATAGACCAGAGCCTATTCCCTATATAGTGGTACTACTATAGACCAGAGCCCTATTCCCTATATAGTACACTACTATAGACCAGAGCCCTATTCCCTATATAGTACACTACTATAGACCAGAGCCCTATTCCCTATATAGTGGTACTACTATAGACCAGGCCCTATTCCTATATAGTGGTACTACTATAGACAAGAGCCCTATTCCCTATATAGTGGTACTACTATAGACCAGAGCCCTATTCCCTATATAGTACACTACTATAGACCAGAGCCCTATTCCCTATATAGTGGTACTACTATAGACCAGATCCCTATTCCTATATAGTGGTACTACTATAGACAGAGCCCTATTCCCTATATAGTGGTACTACTATAGACCAGAGCCCTATTCCTATATAGTGGTACTACTATAGACCAGAGCCCTATTCCCTATAGTGGTACTACTATAGACCAGAGCCCTATTCCCTATATAGTACACTACTATAGACCAGAGTCCTATTCCCTATATAGTACACTACTATAGACCAGAGCCCTATTCCCTATAGAGTGGTACTACTATAGACCAGAGCCCTATCCCTATATAGTGGTACTACTATAGACAAGAGCCCTATTCCCTATATAGTGGTACTACTATAGACCAGAGCCCTATTCCCTATATAGTGGTACTACTATAACCAGAGTCCTATTCCCTATAGTGGTACTACTATAGACCAGAGCCCTATTCCCTATATAGTGGTACTACTATAGACCAGAGCCCTATTCCCTATATAGTGGTACTACTATAGACCAGAGCCCTATTCCCTATATAGTGGTACTACTATAGACCAGAGCCCTATTCCTATATAGTGGTACTACTATAGACCAGAGTCCTATTCCCTATATAGTGGTACTAGTATAGACCAGAGTCCCCTATTGCTGAATTAGAGTGGTACTAGTTGGGGGAGACAAGAGCCCTATTCCCTATAGTGGTAGAGAGTTGGGAGAGGGAGACAAGAGCCCTATTCCCTAGAGTTAGTGGGACTACTATAGACCAGAGCCCTATTGGGGAGAGGGAGGGGAGAGAATTGAATTGAGAGAGAGAGCCCTATTGGGAAGATAGTGGAGACTATAGACCAGAGCCCTATTACCTAGGGGGAGAGTGGTACTACTATAGACCAGAGCCCCATTCCTAGGGAGATAGTGGTACTACTAGTTAGAGGGAGAGCCCTGAGAGAGATATAGTGGTACTATATAGACCAGAGCCCTATTCCCTATATAGGGTACTACTATAGGGAGAGCCCTATTGAATAGTGGTGCTACTATAGACCAGAGTTGGGGAGAAGGAGGAGATAATTGAATTGCTGAATTGGGGAGGGGAGATAATTGAGTTCCTCCCCAAAACTTGATGAAAACAAGATGTATTTCAACGTGGCATGTGGGGAGAGAGTGAGAGACATGAGAGAGAGATGGGGAGAAAAAGAGAATTGAATTGAGAGAGAGAGAGTTGGGCAGAGGGAGGAGAGAATTGAATCGAGAGAGAGAGAGTTGGGGAGAGGGGGGAGAGAATTGAATTGAGAGAGAGTTGGGGAGAGTTGGGGAGAGTTGGGGAGGAGAGAATTGAATTGAGAGAGAGTTGGGGAGAGGGAGGGAGAGAATTGAATCGAGAGAGAGAGAGTTGGGAAGAGGGAGGGAGAGAATTGAATTGGAGAGAGAGAGAGTTGAGAGAAGATTTGGGGGAGAGGAGAGAGAGAGTTGGGGAGAGGGGGAGGGAGAGAATTGAATCGAGAGAGAGAGAGTTGGGAAGGGGGAGAGAGAGAGTTGGGGAGAGGG
Organism: Oncorhynchus masou masou; assembly: GCF_036934945.1. Lineage (NCBI taxonomy): Eukaryota > Metazoa > Chordata > Actinopteri > Salmoniformes > Salmonidae > Oncorhynchus > Oncorhynchus masou. The sequence continues at coordinate 5,400 of NW_027008935.1, forward strand.
TTGGGGAGAGAATTGAATGGGAGAGAGAGAGAGTTGGGAAGAGTTGGGGAGAGAGAGAGAGAGTTGGGGAGAGGGAGAGAGAGAATTGGGAGAGGAGAGGGAGAGAGAGAGTTGGGAGAGAGAGAGTTGGGGAGGGGGAGAGAGAGAGAGAGTTGGGGGAGAGGGGGAGAGAGAGTTGGGGAGGGAGAGGGAGAGAGAGAGAGAGAGAGGGGAGAGGGGAGAGGGAGAGAGAGAGAGTTGGGGAGAGGGAGGGAGGGAGAGAGAGAGAGTTGGGGAGGGGGGAGAGAGATTTGGGGAGAGAGTTGGGGAGAGGGAGGAGAGAAGGGAGAGAGAGTTGGGGAGAGGGAGGGGAGAGAGAGAGAGAGTTGGGGAGAGGGGGAGAGAGAGAGAGTTGGGAGAGAGAGGGAGAGAGAGAGAGAGTTGGGGGAGAGGGGGAGAGAGAGAGTTGGGAGATGGGGGGAGGAGACAGGGGGCGGAGCGTCATATGAGGGGAAGGGTGGAGAAGCAAAACAATCCTAAACCACTTTGGAGTCATTGGAAGTGTTTTCCCCAGGCGCCCTGTTCACCTCCGACACGTATAAATCACACAGACACCACGAGCTCATGCAGCCAGCTGACATCTCTCATAGTAACAAGACAGGAGACGAATACGTGGCCCTTCCTTCTCTCACGAGGGGAGCTGAAATGGACGCATGCAGGAGGCACTGCAGCTTGGGTACAGATTTAACACCTGCACATACATGTGTGGATGGAAAGAGACTCATGATTGTGGAATGACAGGTTCATTATGACATCATAACATATGTAACCAATCATGAGTGGTTTAAACACGGGTGGACTGAATGTTGTTTAAAACACGGGTGGACTGAATGTTGTTTAAGACATGGGTGGACTGAATGTTGTTTAGGAATGGGTGGACTGAATGTTGTTTGGGTGGACTGGATAAGACACGGTGGACTGGATGTTGTTTAAGACAGGGGTGGACTGAATGTTGTTTAAGACATGGGTGGACTGGATGTTGTTTAAGACATGGGTGGACTGGATGTTGTTTAAGACATGGGTGGACTGAATGTTGTTTAAGACATGGGTGGGAATTTGTTTAAGACATGGGTGGACTGAATGTTGTTTAAGACATGGGTGGACTGGATGTTGTTTAAGACATGGGTGAATGTGGTGGGAATGTTGTTTAAGACACGTGGGTGGACTGGATGTTGTTTAAAACATGGGGTGGACTGAATGTTGTTTTAAGACATGGGTGGACTGAATGATGTTTAAGACACGGGTGGACTGGATGTTGTTTAAGACATGGGTGGACTGAATGTTGTTTAAGACATGGGTGGACTGGATGTTGTTTAAGACACGGGTGGACTGGATGTTGTTTAAGACATGGGTGGACTGGATGTTATTTAAGACATGGGTGGACTGGATGTTATTTAAGACATGGGTGGACTGGATGTTATTTAAGACACGGGTGGACTGAATGATGTTTAAGACATGGGTGGACTGAATGATGTTTAAGACATGGGTGGACTGCCACAGCAGGCCATAGATCCAAGCAACCAATGACCTTTTCACAGACAGGTCTCTGTGTGATGTCTACTCTCAGCGATGTCTCACTTTCTGAATGACTCCCCAAGGAGACCCACTGTCTAGGCTATTAATACAACACTACTCATGAGCAGGAGGAGATATTAGGTAACACAGCAGGATATACAGTAGCCAGAGCAGTGTTGTGGGAGGACCATGACAGGTCAATAAGTTCTATCAAATCTGACAGATGGAAAAATGAAGAAGAAGACATGGGTGAAGAGGGCTGGGTAGAGAGGTAGAGGAGGGCTGGGTCGAGAGGGAGAGGAGGGCTGGGTAGAGAGAGAGAGGAGGGCTGGGTAGAGAGAGAGAGAAGGGGGTGAGGGAGAGGGGGCTGGGTAGAGAGGAGAGAGGGCTGGGTAGAGAGGGAGAGGAGGGCTGGGTAGACTGGGAGAGGAGGGCTGGGTCGAGAGGGAGAGGAGGGCTGGGTAGAGAGGGAGAGGAGGGCTGGGTAGAGAGGGAGAGGAGAGCTGGGTGGAGAGGGAGAGGAGGGCTGGGTGGAGAGGGAGAGGAGGGCTGGGTAGAGAGGGAGAGGAGGGCTGGGTCGAGAGGGAGGAGGGCTGGGTAGAGAGGAGAGGAGGGCTGGGTAGAGAGGGAGAGGAGGGCTGGGTAGAGAGAGAGAGGAGGCTGGGTAGAGAGGGAGAGGAGGGCTGGGTGGAGAGGGAGAGGGAGGGGCTGGAGAGGGTGAAGAGGGGCTGGGTAGAGGGGTGAAGGGGAGGGATGGGTAGAGAGGGAGAGGAGGGCTGGGTCGAGGGAGAGGAGGGCTGGGTCGAGAGAGGAGAGGAGGGGCTGGGTAGAGGAGGGAGAGGAGGGCTGGGTAGAGGAGAGGAGGGCTGGGTAGAAGGGAGAGGGAGGGCTGGGGAGAGACAGAGAGGAGGGCTGGGGGAGAGACAGAGAGGAGGGCTGGGTAGAGAGGGGAGAGGAGGGCTGGGTAGAGAGGGAGAGGAGGGCTGGGTAGAGAGGGAGAGGAGGGCTGGGTCGAGAGACAGAGAGGAGGAAGAGGAGGGCTGGGTAGAGAGGGAGAGGAGGGCTGGGTAGAGAGAGAGGAGGGCTGGGTGAGAGGGAGAGGAGGGCTGGGTAGAGAGGAGAGGAGGGCTGGGTAGAGAGGGGAGAGGAGGGGCTGGGGGAGAGAGGGGGAGAGGAGGGCTGGGGAGAGAGGGAGAGGAGGGCTGGGTAGAGACAGAGAGGGAGGGCTGGGCAGAGAGGAGAGGGAGGGCTGGGTCGAGGAGAGGGAGAGGAGGGCTGGGGAGAGGGAGAGGAGGGCTGGGGAGAGAGGAGAGAGGAGGGCTGGGGAGAGAGGGAGAGGAGGGATGGGGAGAGGGAGAGGAGGGCTGGGGAGAGAGAGAGAGGGAGGGCTGGGTAGAGAGGGAGAGGAGGGCTGGGTAGAGAGAGAGAGGAGGGCTGGGTAGAGACAGAGAGGAGGGCTGGGTAGAGAGAGAGGAGGGCTGGGTAGAGAGAGAGAGGAGGGCTGGGTAGAGACAGAGAGGAGGGCTGGGCAGAGAGAGAGAGGAGGGCTGGGTGGAGAGGGAGAGAGGGGGGAGAGAGGAGGGCTGGGTAGAGACAGAGAGGAGGGCTGGGTAGAGAGGGAGAGGAGGGCTGGGTAGAGAGGAGAGAGGAGGGCTGGGTAGAGACAGAGAGGTGGGCTGGGTAGAGAGGGAGAGGAGGGCTGGGTCAAGGGGAGAGGAAGGCTGGCTAGAGAGGGACAGGAGGGCTGGGTAGAGAGGGAGAGGAGGGCTGGGTAGAGAGGGAGAGGAGGGCTGGGTAGAGAGGGAGAGGAGGGCTGGGTAGAGAGGGAGAGGAGGGCTGGGTAGAGAGGGAGAGGTGGGCTGGGTCAAGGAGGGAGAGGAGGGCTGGGTAGAGAGGGGAGGAGGCTGGGTAGAGAGGGAGAGGGCTGGGTCAAAGGTGGAGAGGAAGGCTGGCTAGAGAGGGAGGAGGGCTGGGTCAAGGGGGAGAGGAGGGCTGGGTAGAGAGAGAGTGAGGGCTGGGTAGAGAGGGGAGAGGGCTGGGTCAAGGTGGAGAGTAGCCTGGCTAGAGAGGGAGAGGAGGGCTGGGTAGAGAGGGGAGGAGGGCTGGGTAGAGAGAGGGAGGGAGGGCTGGGTGGAGGGAGAGGAGGGGCTGGGTAGAGAGGGAGAGGAGGGCTGGGTGAGAGGGAGAGGAGGACTGGGTAGAGAGGGAGAGGAGGGCTGGGTCAAGGGGAGAGGAGGGCTGGGTAGAGAGGAGAGGAGGGCTGGGTAGAGGAGGGAGAGGAGGGCTGGGTAGAGAGAGAGGAGGGCTGGGTAGAGAAGGGAGAGGGCTGGGTCAAGGTGGAGAGGAAGCCTGGCTAGAGAGGAGAGGAGGGGCTGGGTCAGGGGGGAGAGGAGGGCTGTAGAGGAGAGGAGGGCTGGGTAGAGAGGGGAGGGGAGGGCTGGGTCAAGGTGGAGAGGAAGCCTGGCTAGAGAGGAGAGGGGGCTGGGTCAAGAGGGAGAGGAGGGCTGGGTAGAGAGAGGAGGGGCTGGGTAGAGAGGGAGAGGAGGGCTGGGTCAAGGTGGAGAGGAGGGCTGGGTAGAGAGGGAGAGGAGGGCTGGGTAGAGAGGGAGAGGACTGGGAGAGAGAGGGAGGGCTGGGTGGAGAGGGAGAGGAGGGCTGGGTAGAGAGGGAGGAGGACTGGGTAGAGAGGGAGAGGAGGACTGGGTAGAGGGAGAGGAGGGCTGGGTAGACAGAAGGAGGGCTGGGTAGAGACAGAGAGGAGGGCTGGGTAGAGAGGGAGAGGAGGGCTGGGTAGAGGTAGAGAGGACTGGGTAGGAGGGGAGGAGGGCTGGGTCAGGTGGAGAGGAGGCCTGGGTAGAGAGGGAGAGGAGGGCTGGGTAGAGAGGGAGAGGAGGGCTGGGTAGAGAAGAGAGGAGGGCTGGGTAGGAGAAGGGAGAGGAGGGCTGGGTCAAGGTGGAGAGGAAGCCTGGCTAGAGAGGAGGAGGGCTGGGTCAAGGGGGAGAGGAGGCTGGGTAGAGAGGAGAGGAGGGCTGGGTAGAGAGGGAGAGGAGGGCTGGGGAAGGGGGAGAGGAGGGGCTGGGTAGAGAGGAGAGGAGGGCTGGGTAGAGAGGGAGAGGGGAGGGCTGGGGTAGAGAGGGAGAGGAGGGCTGGGTGGAGAGGGAGAGGAGGGCTGGGTAGAGAGGAGAGGAGGACTGGGTAGAGAGGGAGAGGAGGGCTGGGTAGAGAGGGAGAGGAGGGCTGGGTAGAGAGAGGAGGGCTGGGTGGAGAGGGAGAGGAGGGCTGGGTAGAGAGGGAGAGAGGAGGGGCTGGGTGGAGGGAGGAGGGCTGGGTAGAGAGGGAGAGGAGGGCTGGGTAGAGACAGAGGAGGGCTGGGTAGAGGCAGAGAGGGAGGGCTGGGTAGAGAGGAGAGGAGGGCTGGGTAGAGAGAGAGAGGAGGGCTGGGTAGAGAGGGAGAGGAGGGCTGGGTCAGAGGTGGAGAGGAGGGCTGGCTAGAGAGGGAGAGGAGGGCTGGGTAGAGGGAGAGAGGAGGGCTGGGTAGAGAGGGAGAGGAGGGGCTGGGTAGAGAGGGAGAAGGGCTGGGTAGAGGTGGAGAGGAGGACTGGCTAGAGAGAGGAGGAGGGCTGGGTGGAGAGGGAGAGGAGGGCTGGGTAGAGAGGAGAGGAGGGCTGGGTAGAGAGAGAGGGGCTGGGTGGAGAGGAGAGGAGGGGTAGAGGGAGAGGAGGGCTGGGTGGAGGGGGGAGAGGAGGACTGGGTAGAGAGAGAGGGAGGGCTGGGTGGAGAGGGAGAGGAGGGGCTGGGTGGGTAGAGAGGACTGGGAGAGGAAGCCTGGGTAGAGGAGGAAGAGGAGGGCTGGGTGAGAGGGAGGAGGAGGGCTGGGGAGAGGGGAGGGGCTGGGTCAGGGAGAGGAGGGCTGGGTAGAGAGAGAGGAGGGCTGGGTAGAGAGGGAGAGGAGGGCTGGGTGGAGAGGGAGAGGAGGGCTGGGTAGAGAGGGAGAGGAGGGCTGGGTAGAGAGGGAGAGGAGGGCTGGGTGGAGAGGGGGACAGGAAGGGCTGGGTAGAGAGGGAGAGGAGGGGCTGGGTAGAGAGGGAGAGGAGGGCTGGTGGAGAGGGAGGGAGGGCTGGGTGGAGAGGAGGAGGCTGGGTAGAGAGGGAGAGGAGGGCTGGGTAGAGAGGAGAGGAGGGGGCTGGGTAGAGAGGGAGAGGAGGGCTGGGTCAAGGGGGAGAGGAGGGCTGGGTAGAGGAGGGCTGGGGGGGGAGAGGAGGGCTGGGTAGAGAGGGAGAGGAGGGCTGGGTAGAGAGGGGAGAGGGAGGGCTGGGTGGAGAGGGAGAGGAGGGGCTGGGTCAAAGGAGGGAGAGGAGGGGCTGGGTAGAGAGGGAGAGGAGGGCTGGGTAGAGAGGAGAGGAGGGCTGGGTGGAGGGGAGAGGAAGGCTGGGTAGAGTGGAGAGGAGGGCTGGGTAGAGGGAGAGGAGGGCTGGGTCAAGGAGGACAGGAAGGCTGGCTAGAGAGGGAGAGGAGGGGCTGGGTGAGAGGGAGAGGAGGCTGGGGGTGGAGGGAGGAGGGCTGGGTAGAGGTGGAGAGGAGGGCTGGAGTAGAGAGGGAGAGGAGGGCTGGGTAGAGAGGAGGAGGGGCTGGGTAGAGAGAGAGGAGGGCTGGGTAGAGAGGGAGAGGAGGGCTGGGTAGAGAGGGAGAGGAGGGGGCTGGGTAGAGAGGGAGAGAGGGCTGGGTAGAGAGGAGGAGAGGAGGGCTGGGTCAAGGTGGAGAGGAAGGCTGGCTAGAGAGGGGAGGGAGGGCTGGGTCAGCAGGGCTGGGGAAGGCTGGGTAGAGGGGAGAGGAGGGCTGGGTCAAGGTGGAGGAAGCCTGGGTAGAGAGGAGAGGAGGGCTGGGGAGAGAGGGAGAGGAGGGCTGGGTAGAGAGAGGGAGAGGAGGGCTGGGTAGAGAGAGAGGAGGGCTGGGTGGAGAGGGAGAGGAGGGCTGGGTCAAGGTGGACAGGAAGCCTGGCTAGAGAGGAGAGGAGGGCTGGGTAGGGAGGGAGAGAGGGCTGGGTAGAGAGGGGAGGAGGGCTGGGTAGAGGACAGAGAGGAGGGCTGGGTGGAGAGGGAGGGGCTGGGTAGAGAGGGAGAGGAGGGCTGGGTAGAGAGAGGAGAGGAGGGCTGGGTAGAGAGAGAGGGAGGGCTGGGTCAAGGGGAGAGGGAGGGCTGGGTAGAGAGGGAGAGGAGGGCTGGGTCAGGGAGAGGAGGCTGGTAGAGAGGAGGGACTGGGTAGAGAGGCGGGCTGGGTAGAGAGGGAGAGGAGGGCTGGGTAGAGAGGGAGGAGGAGGGCTGGGTAGAGAGGGAGAGGAGGCTGGGTGGAGAGGGAGAGGAGGGGCTGGGTGGAGAGGGAGAGGAGGCTGGGTAGAGAGGGGCTGGGTAGAGAGGAGAGGAGGGCTGGGTAGAGAGGGAGAGGAGGGGCTGGGTCAAGGGGGAAGAGGGCTGGGTAGAGACAGAGAGGAGGGCTGGGTAGAGAGAGAGAGAGGGCTGGGTCAAGAGGGAGAGGAAGCCTGGGTAGAGAGGGAGAGGAGGGCTGGGTGGAGGGCTGGGAGAGGGAGAGGGCTGGGTCAAGGAGGGGAGAGGAGGGAGGGCTGGGTAGGAGAGGGGAAGAGGAGGGCTGGGTAGAGAGGAGAAGGAGGGCTGGGTGGAGAGGGAGAGGAGGGCTGGGTAGAGAGGGAGGGACTGGGTAGGGAGGAAGGCTGGGTGGAGAGGGAGAGGAGGGGCTGGGTGGAGAGGAGAGGAGGCTGTAGAGGGAATGGGGGCTGGTGGGGGAAGGGAGGGGAGGGCTGGGTAGAGAGGGAGGGAGGGCTGGGTAGAGAGGGAGAGGAGGGGCTGGGTAGAGAGAGGGCTGGGGAGAGAGAGGAGGGCTGGGTAGGGGAGAGGAGGGCTGGGTAGAGAGGGGAGAGGAGGGCTGGGTAGAGAGGGAGAGGAGGGCTGGGTCAGAGAGGGAGAGGAGGGCTGGGTAGAGGTGGGAGGAGGGGCTGGGTAGAAGGGGAGGAGGGGCTGGCTAGAGACGAGGAGAGGAGGGGCTGGGCAGAGAGGGAGAGGAGGGCTGGGTAGGGGGAGAGGAGGGCTGGGTCAAGGGGGACAGGAAGGCTGGCTAGAGAGGGAGAGGAGGGCTGGGTAGAGGAGAGAGAGGGCTGGGAGAGAGGGAGAGGAGGGCTGGGTAGAGAGGGAGAGGAGGGGCTGGGTGGGGTGGACAGGAAGCCTGGCTAGAGAGGAGAGGAGGGCTGGGTAGAGAGAGGGAGAGGAGGGCTGGGTAGAGAGGGAGAGGAGGGCTGGGTAGAGAGGGAGAGGAGGGCTGGGTAGAGAGAGAGAGGAGGGCTGGGTGGAGAGGAGAGGAGGGCTGGGTCAGAGGTGGAGAGGAGGGCTGGCTAGAGAGGGAGAGGAGGGCTGGGTCAAGGGGGAGAGGAGGGCTGGGGAGAGAGGGAGAGGAGGGCTGGGTCAAGGTGGAGAGGAAGGCTGGCTAGAGAGGGAGGAGGGGCTGGGTAGAGAGGGAGAGGAGGGGCTGGGTAGAGAGGGAGAGGAGGCTGGGTAGAGAGAGAGGAGGGGCTGGGTGGAGAGAGAGAGAGGAGGGCTGGGTAGGTGGAGGAAGCCTGGAGAGAGGAGGCTGGGTAGAGAGGGGAGAGGAGGGCTGGGTAGAGAGGGAGAGGAGGGCTGGGTAGAGAGGGAGAGGAGGCTGGGTAGAGAGGGAGAAGGAGGGCTGGGTAGAGAGGGGAGGAGGGAGGGGTCAAGGGGGAGAGGAGGGCTGGGGAGAGAGGGAGGGGGAGGGCTGGCTAGAGAGGGAGAGGAGGGCTGGGTCAAGGGGAGAGGAGGAAGGCTGGCTAGAGAGGAGGGATGGCTGGGGAGAGAGGGGAGAGGAGGGCTGGGTAGAGAGAGAGGAGGGCTGGGTAGTGAGGAGAGGGCTGGGTAGAGAGGAGAGGAGGGCTGGGTAGAGAGGGAGGAGGAGGGCTGGGTAGAGAGGAGAGGAGGGCTGGAGTAGAGAAGGGAGAGGAGGGGCTGGGTAGAGAGGGAGAGGAGGGGCTGGGTAGAGAGAGGGAGAGGAGGGCTGGGTGGAGAGGGAGAGGGCTGGGTGGGAGAGGGAGAGGAGGGCTGGGTAGAGAGGGAGAGGAGGGGCTGGGTAGAGAGGGAGAGGATGGCTGGGTAGGGCTGAGTCGTGACAGGGAGGAGGGCTGGGAGGGCTGGGTGGGAGAGGGAGAGGAGGGCTGGGTGAGAGGGAGGTATTGCGAAGGGGAGAGACAGGTAGAGAGGGCTAGGTCCGAAGGGAAGGAGGGCTGGGTGAGGGAGGAGGGCTGGGTGGAGAGAGGGGAGGGCTGGGTAGAGAGGGAGAAGGCTGGGTGCAGAGGAGGAGGGATGGGTAGAGAGGGAGGGAGGGCTGAGGAGGAGGAGGAGCTGGGAGAGGGAGGAGGACGGGCTGGGAGAGAGGAGGAGAGGAGGGCTGGTAGAGAGGGAGAGGAGGGCTGGGTAGGAAGGGGAAGGAGGGCTGGGTAGAGGGGAGGAGGAGCTGGGAGAGAGGGGAAGGGCTGGGTAGAAGGGAGAAGGAGGGCTGGGTAGAAGGAAGAGGAGGGGCTGGGTAGAGAGGAGGAGGGCTGGGTGAGGAAGAGGAGGGCTGGGTAGAGAGAGGGAGGGCTGGGTAGAGAGAGGAGAGGAGGGATGGGTCGGGGAAGGCTGGGGAGGAGGGCTGGGGGGGGAGAGAGGAGGGCTGGGGAGAGGGAGAGGAGGGCTGGGTAGAGGGAGAGGAGGGCTGGGTAGAGGGAGAGGAGGGCTGGGTAGAGGGAGGAGGGCTGGGTAGAGAGGAGAGGAGGGCTGGGAGGAGGAGGAGGCTGGGGAGAGGGAGGGGAGGGATGGGTAGAGGCTGAGGGGCTGGGGAGAGAGGGGAGGAGGGCTGGGTAGAGAGGCTAGGTAGAGGAGGGCTGGGTAGAGGGAGAGGAGGGGCTGGGTAGAGAGGAAGGAGGGCTGGGTAGAGAGGAGCTGGGAGGAGGGGCTGGGTAGAGGAGGGCTGGGGAGAGGGGGGCTGGGTCAAGGGGGAGAGAGGAGGGCTGGGTAGAGGAGAGGAGGGCTGGGTAGGGGGGAGAGGAGGGGCTGGGTAGAGAGGGAGAGGAGGGCTGGGTAGAGAGGAGAGAGGGCTGGGTGAGAGAGGAGGGCTGGGTAGAGAGGGAGAGGAGGGCTGGGTCAAGGAGAGGAGGCTGGGTAGAGAGGAGGAGGGGGGCTGGGTCAAGGGGGAGGAGGGGCTGGGTAAGGTGGAGAGGAAGCCTGGCTAGAGGGAGAGGAGGGCTGGGGTCAGGTGGAGGGAGCCTGGCTAGAGAGAGAGGAGGGCTGGGTCAGGGAGGGAGAGGAGGGCTGGGTAGAGGGTCTGGGTGGAGAGGAAGCCTGGCTAGAGTGGAGAGAGGGCTGGGTAGAGAAGGAGGGAGAGGGGCTGGGTAGAGAGGAGAGGAGGGCTGGGTGGAGGAGAGAGAGGGCTGGGTAGAGGGAGAGGAGGGCTGGGTAGAGAGGAGGAGGGGGCTGGGTAGAGAGGGAGAGGAGGGCTGGGTAGAGAGGGAGAGGAGGGCTGGGTAGAGACAGAGAGGAGGGCTGGGTAGAGAGGGAGAGGAGGGCTGGGTAGAGAGGGAGAGGAGGGCTGGGTAGAGAGGGAGAGGAGGGCTGGGTCAAGGTGGAGGAGGAGAGGAGGGCTGGGTCAAGGGGAGAGGAGGGCTGGGTAGAGAGAGAGGAGGGCTGGGTAGAGAGGGAGAGGAGGGCTGGGTCAAGGTGGAGAGGAAGCCTGGCTAGAGAGGGAGAGGAGGGCTGGGTAGAGAGGGAGAGGAGGGCTGGGTAGAGAGGGAGAGAGGAGGGCTGGGTAGAGAGAGAGAGAGGAGGGCTGGGTGGAGAGGGAGAGGGCTGGGTAGAGAGGGAGAGGAGGGCTGGGTAGAGAGGAGAGGAGGACTGGGTAGAGAGAGAGGAGGGCTGGGTGGAGAGGGAGAGGAGGGCTGGGTAGAGAGGGAGAGGAGGACTGGGTAGAGAGGGAGAGGAGGGCTGGGTAGAGAGGAGAGGGGGCTGGGTAGAGACAGAGAGGAGGGCTGGGTAGAGAGGGCTGGGGAGGGCTGGGTAGAGAGGAGAGGGAGGGCTGGGTAGAGGAGGGCTGGGTAGAGAGAGGAGGAGGGCTGGGTAGAGAGGGAGAGGAGGGGCTGGGTAGAGAGGGAGAGGAGGGCTGGGTAGAGAGGGAGAGGAGGACTGGGTAGAGAGAGAGAGAGGCGGGCTGGGTGGAGAGGGGAGGAGGGCTGGGTAGAGAGGAGGAGGACTGGGTAGAGAGGAGGGGGCTGGGTGGAGAGGGAGAGGAGGGCTGGGTGGAGAGGGAGAGGAGGGCTGGGTAGAGAGGGAGATGAGGGGCTGGGTAGAGAGGGAGAGGAGGGCTGGGTAGAGAGGGAGAGGAGGCTGGGTCAAGGGGAGAGGAAGGCTGGGTAGAGAGAGAGAGGAGGGCTGGGGAGAGAGGAGGAGCTGGGTCAGGGAGGAAGCCTGGGTAGAGAGGGAGAGGAGGGCTGGGTGGAGAGGGAGAGGAGGGCTGGGTCAAGGGGAAGGAGGAGGCTGGGTAGAGAGGGAGAGGAGGGCTGGGTAGAGAGGGAGAGGAGGAGCTGGGTGGAGAGGGAGAGGAGGGCTGGGTAGAGAGGGAGAGGAGGGCTGGGTAGAGGGGAGGAGGAGGGCTGGGTCAAGGGGGACAGGAAGGCTGGCTAGAGAGGGAGAGGCTGGGTAGAGAGAGAGAGGAGGGCTGGGGGAGAGAGGGAGAGGAGGGCTGGGTAGAGAGGAGAGGAGGGCTGGGTAGAGAGAGAGAGGAGGGGCTGGGTAGAGAGAGAGGAGGGGCTGGAGTAGGAGAGAGAGAGGAGGGCTGGGTAGAGAGGGAGAGGAGGGAGGGCTGGGTAGAGAGGGAGAGGAGGGGCTGGGTAGAAGAGAGAGGAGGGCTGGGTAGAGAGGAGAGGAGGGCTGGGTCAAGGTGGAGAGGAAGCCTGGCTAGAGAGGGAAGGAGGGCTGGGTCAAAGGAGAGGAGAGCTGGGTAGAGAGGGAGGAGGGCTGGGTCAAGGTGGAGAGGAAGCCTGGCTAGAGAGAGAGGAGGGCTGGGTAGAGAGGGAGAGGAGGGCTGGGTAGAGAGGAGAGGAGGGCTGGGTAGAGAGAGGAGGGCTGGGTGGAGAGGGAGAGAGGGCTGGGTCAAGGTGGACAGGAAGCCTGGCTAGAGAGGGAGAGGGCTGGGTAGAGGGGAGAGGAGGGCTGGGTCGAGAGGGAGAGGAGGACTGGGTAGAGAGAGAGAGGAGGGCTGGGTGGAGAGGGAGAGGAGGGCTGGGTAGAGAGGGAGAGGAGGGCTGGGTAGAGAGGAGAGAGGAGGGCTGGGTAGAGGGGAGAGGAGGGGCTGGGTCAAGGAGAGGGAGGGCTGGGGAGAGAGGAGAGGAGGGCTGGGTCAAGGGGGAGAGGAAAGGCTGGCTAGAGAGGGAGAGGAGGGCTGGGTCAAGGGGAGAGGAAGGCTGGCTAGAGAGAGAGAGGAGGGCTGGGGAGAGAGGGAGAGGAGGGGCTGGGTAGAGAGAGAGAGAGGAGGGCTGGGTAGAGAGGGAGAGGAGGGGCTGGGTAGAGAGGGAGAGGAGGGCTGAGTAGAGAGGGAGAGGAGGGCTGGGTAGAGAGGGAGAGGAGGGCTGGGTAGAGAGGAGAGGAGGGCTGGGTAGAGAGGAGAGGAGGGCTGGGTAGAGACAGAGAGGAGGGCTGGGTAGAGAGAGGGAGAGGAGGGCTGGGTAGAGAGGGAGAGGAGGGCTGGGTAGAGAGAGAGAGGAGGGCTGGGTAGAGAGAGAGGAGGGCTGGGTAGAGAGGGAGAGGAGGGCTGGGTAGAGAGGGAGAGGAGGGCTGGGTAGAGGGGAGAGGAGGGACTGGGTAGAGAGAGGCGGGCTGGGTGGAGGGAGAGGAGGGGCTGGGTAGAGAGGGAGAGGAGGACTGGGTAGAGAGAGAAGGAGGGCTGGGTGGGAGAGGGAGAGGAGGGGCTGGGTGGAGAGGGAGAGGGAGAGGAGATGGGGGCTGGGTAGAGAGGGAGAGGAGAGGGGCTGGGTAGAGAGGGAGAGGAGGGCTGGGTCAAGGGGGAGAGGAAGGCTGGGTAGAGAGAGAGAGGAGGGCTGGGGAGAGAGAGAGAGGAGGGCTGGGTCAAGGGGGAGAGGAAGCCTGGGTAGAGAGGGAGAGGAGGGCTGGGTGGAGAGGGAGAGGAGGGCTGGGTCAAGGGGGAGAGGAGGGCTGGGTAGAGAGGGAGAGGGGCTGGGTAGAGAGGGAGAGGAGGGCTGGGTGGAGGGAGAGGAGGGCTGGGTAGAGAGGGAGAGGAGGGCTGGGTAGAGGGAGAGGAGGGGCTGGGTCAAGGGGACAGGAAGGCTGGCTAGAGAGGGAGAGGAGGGCTGGGTAGAGAGAGAGGAGGGCTGGGGAGAGAGGGAGAGGAGGGCTGGGTAGAGAGGAGAGGGGCTGGGTAGAGAGAGAAGAGGAGGGCTGGGTAGAGAGAGAGGAGGGCTGGGTAGAGAGAGGAGGGCTGGGTAGAGAGGGAGAGGAGGGCTGGGTAGAGAGGGAGAGGAGGGCTGGGTAGAGAGAGAGAGGAGGGCTGGGTAGAGAGGGAGAGGAGGGCTGGGTCAAGGTGGAGAGGAAGCCTGGCTAGAGAGGGAGAGGAGGGCTGGGTCAAGGGGGAGAGGAGAGCTGGGTAGAGAGGGAGAGGAGGGCTGGGTCAAGGTGGAGAGGAAGCCTGGCTAGAGAGGGGGAGAGGAGGGGCTGGGTAGAGGGGAGAGGAGGGCTGGGTAGAGAGGGGAGGGAGGGCTGGGTAGAGAGAGAGAGGAGGGCTGGGTGGAGAGGGAGAGGAGGGCTGGGTCAAGGTGGACAGGAAGCCTGGCTAGAGAGGGAGAGGAGGGCTGGGTAGAGAGGGAGAGGAGGGCTGGGTAGAGAGGGAGAGGAGGACTGGGTAGAGAGAGAGAGGAGGGCTGGGTGGAGAGGGAGAGGAGGGCTGGGTAGAGAGGGAGAGGAGGGCTGGGTAGAGGAGAGGGGAGGTAGAGGGAGAGAGGAGGGCTGGGTCAAGGGGGAGAGGAGGGCTGGGGAGAGAGGGAGAGGAGGGCTGGGTCAAGGGGGAGAGGAAGGCTGGCTAGAGAGGGAGAGGAGGGCTGGGTCAAGGGGGAGAGGAAGGCTGGCTAGAGAGAGAGAGGAGGGCTGGGGAGAGAGGGAGAGGAGGGCTGGGTAGAGAGAGAGAGGAGGGCTGGGTAGAGAGGGAGAGGAGGGCTGGGTAGAGAGAGAGGGAGGAGGGCTGAGTAGAGAGGGAGAGGAGGGCTGGGTAGAGAGGGAGAGGAGGGGCTGGGTAGAGAGGGAGAGGAGGGCTGGGTAGAGAGGGAGAGGAGGGCTGGGTAGAGAGGGAGAGAGGGCTGGGTAGAGAGGGAGAGGAGGGCTGGGTAGAGAGGGAGAGGAGGGCTGGGTAGAGAGGGAGAGGAGGGCTGGGTAGAGAGGGAGAGGATGGCTGGGTAGAGAGAGAGAGAGAAGGGCTGGGTCGTGACAGAGAGGAGGGCTGGGTAGAGAGAGAGAGGAGGGCTGGGTAGAGAGGGAGAGGAGGGCTGAGTAGAGAGAGAGAGGAGGGCTGGGTAGAGAGATAGAGAGAAGGGCTGGGTCGTGACAGAGAGGAGGGCTGGGTAGAGAGAGAGAGGAGGGCTGGGTATATTGTGAATTCTAGAGTGCATTATAGAATGAATTATAGTGTGAATTCTAGAGCGCATTCTAGTGACTCTCGTTATTAACCTTCTATATAGTGAGGTCAGTCATGGCCACCAGACTTGTTCACTCCCATACATATTTCATTATACTGTGGAGGTTTCTTATGCTAGCTAGCTATCGCCATTAAAAAAACAACATACAATCTGACCACCGCCAGGTGAGAAAGCACCTTCTGTTCAAGATGGGTGGGCCATCTCCAGGCTATTCAACACATGCTATATCTAACACCATTAGATGGGTGGGCCATCTCGAGGCTATTCAACACATGCTATATCTAACACCATTAGATGGGTGGGCCATCTCCAGGCTATTCAACACATGCTATATCTACCACCATTAGATGGGTGGGCCATCTCCAGGCTATTCAACACATGCTATATCTAACACCATTAGATGGGTGGGCCATCTCCAGGCTATTCAACACATGCTATATCTAACACCATTATGGCTCGCCCCCCCTCTCTTTCTCTCCTCTCCTCCCTTTCTCTCCTCCCTCCCTCCCTCCTTTCTCTCCTCTCCCCCTCCTTTTCTCTTCTCTCTCCTCTCCCCTCCCTTTCTCTCCTCTCCCCCTCCCTTTCTCTCCTCTCCCCCTCCCTTTCTCTACTCTCCCCCTCCCTTTCTCTCCTCTCCCCCTCCCTTTCTCTACTCTCCCCCTCCTTTTCTCTTCTCTCTACTCTCCCCCTCCCTTTCTCTCCTCCCTCCCTCCCTCCCTTTCTCTCCTCTCCCCCTCCCCCTCCTTTTTCTCTTCTCTCTCCCTCCCTTTCTCTCCTCTCTCCCTCCCTTTCTCTCCTCTCTCCCTCCCCCTCCATTCTCTTCTCTCCCCTCCCCCTCCCTTTCTCTCCTCCCTCCCTCCCTTTCTCTCCTCTCTCCCCCTCCATTGCTCTTCTCTCTCCTCTCCCCCTCCCTTTCTCTCCTCCCTCCCTCCCTTTCTCTCTCTCCCCCTCCCCTCCTTTTCTCTTCTCTCTCCCTCCCCCTCCATTTCTCTTCTCTCTCCTCTCCCCCTCCCTTTCTCTCCTCCCTCCCTCCCTTTCTCTCCTCTCTCCCTCCCCCTCCATTTCTCTTCTCTCTCCCTCCCCCTCAATTTCTCTCCTCTCTCCCTCCCCCTCCTTTTCTCTTCTCTCTCCCTCCCCCCTTTATCTTCTCTATCCCTACCCCCATCCCTTGTTGTTGAGCCATGGTGGCCACCACGTTGCCAGACAGAGAGTTGGAGGGGGAAGAGGACTGTTTTTATCCCCCATCTCTCCTCTTCCTCCTCTCTATCTCTCCTCTTCCTCCTCTCTATCTCTCCTCTTCCTCCTCTCTATCACTCCTCATCCTCCTCCTTGTCCTCTCCATCTCTCCTTCATCTCTCCTCTTCCTCCTCTCTATCTCTCCTCTTCCTCCTCCTTGTCCTCTCTATCTCTCCTCTTCCTTCTCATTGTCCTCTCCATCTCTCCTCTTCCTCCTCCTTGTCCTCACCATCTCTCCTTCATCTCTCCTCTTCCTCCTCTCTATCTCTCCTCTTCCTCCTCATTGTCCTCTCCATCTCTCCTTCATCTCTCCTCTTCCTCCTCCTTGTCCTCTCTATCTCTCCTCTTCCTTCTCATTGTCCTCTCCATCTCTCCTCTTCCTCCTCCTTGTCCTCACCATCTCTCCTTCATCTCTCCTCTTCCTCCTCTCTATCTCTCCTCTTCCTCCTCATTGTCCTCTCCATCTCTCCTTCATCTCTCCTCTTCCTCCTCCTTGTCCTCTCCATCTCTTCTCTTCCTCCTCCTTGTCCTCTCCACCTCTCCTTCATCTCTCCTCTTCCTCCTCTCTATCTCTCCTCTTCCTCCTCCTTGTCCTCTCCATCTCTCCTCGTCCCCCTCTCTATCTCTCCTCTTCCTCCTCCTTGTCCTCTCTATCTCTCCTCTTCCTCCTCCTTGTCCTCTCCATCTCTCCTCTTCCTCCTCCTTGTCCTCTCCACCTCTCCTTCATCTCTCCTCTTCCTCCTCTCTATCTCTCCTCCTTGTCCTCTCCATCTCTCCTCTTCCTCCTCCTTGTCCCTCCATCTCTCCTTCATCTCTCCTCTTCCTCCTCTCTATCTCTCCACTTCCTCCTCCTTGTCCTCTCCATCTCTCCTCTTCCTCCTCCTTGTCCTCTCCATCTCTCCTTCATCTCTCCTCGTCACCCTCTCTATCTCACCTCTTCCTCCTCCTTGTCCTCTCCATCTCTCCTCTTCCTCCTCCTTGTCCTCTCCATCTCTCCTTCATCTCTCCTCTTCCTCCTCTCTATCTCTCCACTTCCTCCTCCTTGTCCTCTCTATCTCTCCACTTCCTCCTCCCTTGTCCTCTCCATCTCTCCTTCATCTCTCCTCGTCACCCTCTCTATCTCTCCTCTTCCTCCTCCATGTCCTCTCCATCTCTCCACTTCCTCCTCCTTGTCCTCTCCATCTCTCCTTCATCTCTCCTCTTCCTCCTCTCTATCTCTCCTCTTCCTCCTCCTTGTCCTCTCTATCTCTCCTCTTCCTCCTCCTTGTCCTCTCTATCTCTCCACTTCCTCCTCCTTGTCCTCTCCATCTCTCCTTCATCTCTCCTCTTCCCCCTCTCTATCTCTCCACTTCCTCCTCCTTGTCCTCTCCATCTCTCCTTCATCTCTCCTCTTCCTCCTCTCTATCTCTCCTCTTCCTCCTCCTTGTCCTCTCCATCTCTCCTCCATACTCCTCCTTGTCCTCTCCATCTCTCCTCTTCCTCCTCCTTGTCCTCACCATCTCTCCTTCATCTCTCCACTTCCTCCTCTCTATCTCTCCTCTTCCTCCTCCTTGTCCTCTCTATCTCTCCTCTTCCTTCTCATTGTCCTCTCCATCTCTCCTCTTCCTCCTCCTTGTCCTCACCATCTCTCCTTCATCTCTCCTCTTCCTCCTCTCTATCTCTCCTCTTCCTCCTCATTGTCCTCTCCATCTCTCCTTCATCTCTCCTCTTCCTCCTCCTTGTCCTCTCCATCTCTCCTCTTCCTCCTCCTTGTCCTCTCCACCTCTCCTTCATCTCTCCTCTTCCTCCTCTCTATCTCTCCTCTTCCTCCTCCTTGTCCTCTCCATCTCTCCTCGTCCCCCTCTCTATCTCTCCTCTTCCTCCTCCTTGTCCTCTCTATCTCTCCTCTTCCTCCTCCTTGTCCTCTCCATCTCTCCTCTTCCTCCTCCTTGTCCTCTCCACCTCTCCTTCATCTCTCCTCTTCCTCCTCTCTATCTCTCCTCCTTGTCCTCTCCATCTCTCCTCTTCCTCCTCCTTGTCCTCTCCATCTCTCCTTCATCTCTCCTCTTCCTCCTCTCTATCTCTCCACTTCCTCCTCCTTGTCCTCTCCATCTCTCCTCTTCCTCCTCCTTGTCCTCTCCATCTCTCCTTCATCTCTCCTCGTCACCCTCTCCATCTCTCCTCTTCCTCCTCCTTGTCCTCTCCATCTCTCCTCTTCCTCCTCCTTGTCCTCTCCATCTCTCCTTCATCTCTCCTCTTCCTCCTCTCTATCTCTCCACTTCCTCCTCCTTGTCCTCTCTATCTCTCCACTTCCTCCTCCTTGTCCTCTCCATCTCTCCTTCATCTCTCCTCGTCACCCTCTCTATCTCTCCTCTTCCTCCTCCATGTCCTCTCCATCTCTCCACTTCCTCCTCCTTGTCCTCTCCATCTCTCCTTCATCTCTCCTCTTCCTCCTCTCTATCTCTCCTCTTCCTCCTCCTTGTCCTCTCTATCTCTCCTCTTCCTCCTCCTTGTCCTCTCTATCTCTCCACTTCCTCCTCCTTGTCCTCTCCATCTCTCCTTCATCTCTCCTCTTCCTCCTCTCTATCTCTCCCTCTTCCTCCTCCTTGTCCTCTCTATCTCTCCTCTTCCTCCTCCTTGTCCTCTCTATCTCTCCACTTCCTCCTCCTTGTCCTCTCCATCTCTCCTTCATCTCTCCTCTTCCTCCTCCTTGTCCTCTCCATCTCTCCTCCATACTCCTCCTTGTCCTCTCCATCTCTCCTCTTCCTCCTCCTTGTCCTCACCATCTCTCCTTCATCTCTCCACTTCCTCCTCTCTATCTCTCCTCTTCCTCCTCCTTGTCCTCTCCATCTCTCCTTCATCTCTCCTCTTCCTCCTCCTTATCTCTCCTTCATCTCTCCTCTTCCTCCTCTCCATCTCTCCTCCATCCTCCTCCTTGTCCTCTCCATCTCTCCTTCATCTCTCCACTTCCTCCTCTCTATCTCTCCTCTTCCTCCTCCTTGTCCTCTCCATCTCTCCTTCATCTCTCCTCCATCCTCCTCCTTGTCCTCTCCATCTCTCCTTAATCTATACCCTTCCTCATCTCCACCTTTCCTCTTCACCCTGACTTATGATGCCAGCTGTAAAGGGATGATTCATCGCCCTAGCAACCTGTCCACCCCAGCCGGGTCACACCGGTTTACATTTATTAATGTGGTCCACTGAGGAGCAGACCTGTCAGGTTTGTTCTGAAGAACCTTTAGAATCAGGCAGCTTTGAAGGTCAGTGAGAGGAACCAGGTATAGCTAGGTAGGTCAGTGAGAGGAACCAGGTAACTAGGTAGATCAGTGAGAGGAACCAGGTAACTAGGTAGGTCAGTGAGAGGATCCAGGTAACTGGGTAGGTCAGTGAGAGGAACCAGGTATAGCTAGGAAGGTCAGTGAGAGGAACCAGGTATAGCTAGGTAGATCAGTGAGAGGAACCAGGTCACTAGGTAGATCAGTGAGAGGAACCAGGTCACTAGGTAGATCAGTGAGAGGAACCAGGTCACTAGGTAGATCAGTGAGAGGAACCAGGTATAGCTAGGTAGATCAGTGAGAGGATCCAGGTAACTAGGTAGGTCAGTGAGAGAATCCAGGTAACTAGGTAGGTCAGTGAGAGGAACCAGGTAACTAGGTAGATCAGTGAGAGGAACCAGGTATAGCTAGGTAGATCAGTGAGAGGAACCAGGTAACTAGGTAGATCAGTGAGAGGAACCAGGTAACTAGGTAGATCAGTGAGATGAACCAGGTAACTAGGTAGGTCAGTGAGAGGAACCAGGTATAGCTAGGTAGATCAGTGAGAGGAACCAGGTAACTAGGTAGATCAGTGAGAGGAACCAGGTAACTAGGTAGGTCAGTGAGAGGAACCAGGTATAGCTAGGTAGATCAGTGAGAGGAACCAGGTAACTAGGTAGGTCAGTGAGAGGAACCAGGTATAGCTAGGTAGATCAGTGAGAGGAACCAGGTAACTAGGTAGATCAGTGAGAGGAACCAGGTAACTAGGTAGATCAGTGAGATGAAGCAGGTAACTAGGTAGGTCAGTGAGAGGAACCAGGTAACTAGGTAGATCAGTGAGAGGAACCAGGTAACTAGGTAGGTCAGTGAGAGGACCCAGGTATAGATAGGTAGATCAGTGAGAGGAACCAGGTAACTAGGTAGGTCAGTGAGAGAATCCAGGTAACTAGGTAGGTCAGTGAGAGAATCCAGGTAACTAGGTAGGTCAGTGAGAGGAACCAGGTAACTAGGTAGATCAGTGAGAGGAACCAGGTAACTAGGTAGGTCAGTGAGAGGAACCAGGTATAGCTAGGTAGGTCAGTGAGAGGAACCAGGTAACTAGGTAGATCAGTGAGATGAACCAGGTAACTAGGTAGGTCAGTGAGAGGAACCAGGTAACTAGGTAGGTCAGTGAGAGGAACCAGGTATAGCTAGGTAGATCAGTGAGAGGATCCAGGTAACTAGGTAGGTCAGTGAGAGGAACTAGGTAACTAGGTAGGTCAGTGAGAGGAACCAGGTAACTAGGTAGGTCAGTGAGAGGAACCAGGTAACTAGGTAGGTCAGTGAGAGGAACCAGGTAACTAGGTAGGTCAGTGAGAGGAACCAGGTATAGCTAGGTAGGTCAGTGAGAGGAACCAGGTATAGCTAGGTAGGTCAGTGAGAGGAACCAGGTAACTAGGTAGGTCAGTGAGAGGAACCAGGTAACTAGGTAGGTCAGTGAGAGGAACCAGGTATAGCTAGGTAGGTCAGTGAGAGGAACCAGTTAACTAGGTAGGTCAGTGAGAGGAACCAGGTAACTAGGTAGGTCAGTGAGAGGAACCAGGTATAGCTAGGTAGGTCAGTGAGAGGATCCAGGTATAGCTAGGTAGGTCAGTAAAAAGGGTTCATCATGGACACCATTGCCCACTTTAAAAAGTATCCTATTCACTCTGGCACCTGGCTGGAGAGGAGGAGAGGAGTAGAGGAGGGGAGGGAGGGAGGAGATAAGAGGAGAGGAGAGGAGGAGGGGGAGAGTAGGAGAGGAGAGGAGGGGGAGGAGAGGGGAGGGAGGAGGAGGAGAGGAGAAGGAGGGGAGGGAGGAGAGAAGGGAGGAGAGGAGGGGAGGAGAGGAGGTGAGGAGGGAGGGAGGGAGGGGAGGGAGGGAGGGAGGGAGGGAGGGAGGAGGGAGGGGAGGGAGGGAGGGAGGGAGGGAGGGAGGGAGGGAGGGAGGGAGGGAGGGAGGAGACCAGAGGAGAGGGAGGGAGAGGAGAGGAGGGAGGAGGGAGGAGAGTAGGAGAGGAGGAGGAGGGAGAGAAGGGAGGGAGAGGACGGGAGGTGAGGAGGAGAGGAGGGAGGGAGGGGAGGGGACCAGAGGAGAGGAGGGATGGAGGGGACCAGAGGAGAGGGGAGGGATGGAGGGGACCAGAGGGGAGAGGAGAGGAGAGAAGGGGAGGGAGGATAGGAGGAGAGGAGAGGGAGAGGAGTGAAGGGGAGGGAGGAGAGGAGAGAAGGGAGGGAGGATAGGAGGAGAGGAGAGGAGTGGGAGGGAGGGAGTAGAGGATGAGAGCAGGATGTAGACTAGCCCTGGCTGATCCATTTGCAGACAACACCATGCTGTGATGTCCAGGGGTTCTAGGAGGGATATGTCGTCACATTAGAAGAACACATTTCTCCACGGTCTTGGGCACAACAGTGATGTAACCTGGGGGTCATTGGGTGTGTCGGGTTTGTTCCGGGTCTTTCCCCATCACCCACGCCCAGCCCCAGGCTGTAGTGTGACTCACCTTGATGTACCAGGACACCCCCTGGACAGGACACTAGTCTATCTCCTGTTACTGTAGCAGCTTGATGTACCAGGACACCCCCTGGACAGGGCACTAGTCTATCTACTGTTACTGTAGCAGCTTGATGTACCAGGACACCCCCTGGACAGGGCACTAGTCTATCTCCTGTTTCTGTAGTGAGACAGCTTGATGTACCAGTACACCCCCTGGACAGGACACTAGTCTATCTCCTGTTTCTGTAGTGAGACAGCTTGATGTACCAGTACACCCCCTGGACAGGACACTGATGTACCAGGACACCCCCTGGACAGGACACTAGTCTATCTCCTGTTTCTGTAGTGAGACAGCTTGATGTACCAGGACACCCCCTGGACAGGACACTAGTCTATCTCCTGTTTCTGTAGTGAGACAGCTTGATGTACCAGTACACCCCTGACAGGACACTAGTCTATCTCCAGATACTGTAATGAGAGAGCTTGATGTACCAGGACACCCCTGGACAGGACACTAGTCTATTTCCAGATACTGTAATGAGAGAGCTTGATGTACCAGTACACCCCCTGGACAGGACACTAGTCTATTTCCAGATACTGTAATGAGAGAGCTTGATGTACCAGGACACCCCCTGGACAGGACACTAGTCTATTTCCAGATACTGTAATGAGACAGCTTGATGTACCAGGACACCCCCTGGACAGGACACTAGTCTATCTCCTGTTACTGTAGTGAGACAGCTTGATGTACCAGGACACCCCCTGGACAGGACACTAGTCTATCTCCTGTTTCTGTAGTGAGACAGCTTGATGTACCAGGACACCCCCTGGACAGGACACTAGTCTATCTCCTGTTTCTGTAGTGAGACAGCTTGATGTACCAGGACACCCCCTGGACAGGACACTAGTCTATCTCCTGTTTCTGTAGTGAGACAGTGTGATGTACCAGGACACCCCCTGGACAGGACATCTTTACAGTCTTTGGTATGATTCGGGCCGAGGAAACATAACAAATGATAAACCTTTGCAAGTTCATTCAGGGAAACAACGCTCACATTTGACCTCAAAATGACTGAAAAATAAAAATCTTATTTAATTAACCGTTATTTTACCAGGTAAGTTGACTGAGAAACACATTCTCATTTACAGCAACGACCTGAGGAATAGTTACAGGGGAGGATGAATGAGCCAATTGGAAGCTGGGGATGATTAGGTGACCTTGATGCTATGAGGTACAGCTTGGGAATTTAGTCAGGCCACCAGGGACAACACCCCTACTCATATGATAAGTACCATGGGCTCTTTAGTGACCACAGAGAGTCAGGACACCTGTTTAATGTCCCGCCCGAAAGACAGCACCCTACACAGGGCAGTGTCACTGCCCTGGGGCATTGTGATATATTTTTTTTTAGACATGCCGAAAGAATGCCTCCTATTGGCCCTCCAACACCCCTTCCAGCAGCACCTGGTCTCCCATCCAGGGACCGACCAGGACCAACCCTGCTTAGCTTCAGAAGCAAGCCAGTAGTGGGATGCAGGGTGGTAATAGAGCTCATTGTGTTTATGCTCTTATTCAGAATGAACTAATTAAGAGCATAAACACAATGAGCTCTATTAAACCGAGCCTGTGAGTTGGCTGACTGTCTGATTGATTAGCTGACTGATTAACTGACTGGCTGACTGACTGGCTGACTGACTGACTGACTGACTGGCTGACTGACTGGCTGACTGACTGGCTGACTGGCTGAATGACTGGCTGGCTGGCTGACTGATTAACTGACTGGCTGGCTGATTAGCTGACTGACTGACTGGCTGACTGTCTGACTGACTGATTAGCTGACTGGCTGACTGACTGACTGATTAGCTGGCTGATTAGCTGACTGGCTGACTGGCTGTCTGATTAGCTGACTGGCTGGCTGATTAGCTGACTGGCTGACTGGCTGACTGACTGATTAGCTGACTGATTAGCTGACTGGCTGGCTGACTGACTGGCTGACTGATTAGCTGACTGGCTGACTGACTGATTCGCTGACTGATTCGCTGACTGATTAACTGACTGGCTGACTGACTGTCTGACTGACTGATTAGCTGACTGATTAGCTGACTGATTAGCTGACTGGCTGGCTGACTGACTGGCTGACTGATTAGCTGACTGGCTGACTGACTGATTCGCTGACTGATTAGCTGACTGATTAACTGACTGGCTGACTGACTGATTCGCTGACTGATTAGCTGACTGATTAGCTGACTGGCTGACTGACTGATTCGCTGACTGATTAGCTGACTGATTAGCTGACTGGCTGACTGACTGATTCGCTGACTGATTAGCTGACTGATTAGCTGACTGGCTGACTGGCTGGCTGACTGACTGGCTGACTGGCTGGCTGACTGACTGGCTGGCTGATTAGCTGACTGGCTGACTGGCTGACTGACTGATTAGCTGACTGGCTGACTGACTGGCTGGCTGGCTGGCAATGTGGGTATGGAAGGCTGAGTGTGTGTGGGGAGGGGCTTACAACCCCCATTCTCATCCCCTCCCTCAACCCCCCAGCCTGCTAGATCCTCAGAGGAGACCCCCACCCACTCCACTATTCCCCAGGGGCTCCCCAACCTCCCTACCCTTCCCTTAGTTCCCCCCAGATCTCTCTGGTTATCACAGTCCATCCCTCAGCCCCCATCTCCCCCAGGCAGGAGAGATACATGGCAGTTATCTCAGAGGCGAAGAGCATCGCTACATTGCTGGGGGGGGGGCAAGGCTCAGAAGGAAAGGGGGGGGGGGACAGAGCTCAGAAGGAAGGAGGGGGACAAGGCTCAGAACGAAGGAGGGGGGGGGACAAGGCTCAGAAGGAAGGAGGGGGGGCAAGGCTCAGAAGGAAGGAGGGGGGACAAGGCTCAGAAACGAAGGAGGGGGGGACAAGGCTCAGAAGGAAGGAGGGGGGACAAGGCTCAGAACGAATGAGGGGGGGGACAAGGCTCAGAACGAAGGAGGGGGGACAAGGCTCAGAACGAAGGAGGGGGACAAGGCTCAGAAGGAAGGAGGGGGGACAAGGCTCAGAACGAAGGAGGGGGGACAAGGCTCAGAACAAAGGAGGGGGACAAGGCTCAGAACGAATGAGGGGGACAAGGCTCAGAAGGAAGGAGAATCGTTATCATATTCATGATATGGTCTTCAGGGATCGTGACGGTCATGCATTGTAGATGGCTGCGTGTGCTGCTGCTGCTGAGGGAAGGGCAGACTCGTTTGCTACAGCACCTTCCCTTGTTTTTCAGCGAGGAGCGACACCGTTTCATCACGCGGTCAAGAGTCCACGTTACCGCGGAAACCGACTCGAAGCGCATGAACGCGCCGGCCATCCTTGTTTCCCCGTCAGCTGTCCACTTACATGATTATACATGATAATGCGGCAGGGTAGACTAGTGGTTAGAGGGGAGGGGTGGCAGGGTAGACTAGTGGTTAGAGCGTTGGACTAGTAACCGAAAGGTTGCAAGTTCGAATCCCCGAGCTGATAAGGTACAAATCTGTCGTTCTTTCCCTGAACAGGCAGTTAACCCCACTGTTCCTAGGCCGTCATTGAAAATAAGAATTTGTTCTCAACTGACTTGCCTATAAAGGTAAATTTAAAATTTATAAACCCTAATGTTAATATCTAATATACACCGAGTGTACAAAACATTAGGAACACCATCCTAATATTGAGTTCCGCATGGTCCATGTTGACTCCAATGCTTCCCACAGTTGTGTCAAGTTGGCTGGATGTCCTTTGGGGTGGTGGACCACTCTACATACACACAGGAAACTGTTGTGGGTATTAAAAACAGCAGCATTGCAGTTCTTGACACACTCAAACAGGCACCTACTACCAGAACCCGTCCAACGTCACTTAAATATTTAGTCTTGTCCTTTCACCCTCTGACTGGCACACATACACAATCCATGTCTCAATTTAAAACTCCTTCTTTAACCTCCTCCCCTTCATCTGCACTGATAGAAGTGGATTTAACAAGTGACATCAATAAAGGGATCATATCTTTCACCTGGATTCACCTGGTCAGTCTATGTCACGGAAAGAGGTGTTCCTAATGTTTTGTCCACTCAGTGTAACGTGGACGTGTAGTATCAGCGGTTATTTGTCAGTGGTTTTAGCGAAACCAAAAACCTAAACAATAATGAGTGATTGTTCTAGAAAACAGTAAATTTACAATGGGATTTACAATGGGATTTACAATGGGATTTACAATGGGATTTACAATGGGTTTTACAATGGGTTTTACAATGGGATTTACAATGGGTTTTACAATGGGTTTTACAATGGGATTTACAATGGATTTTACAATGGGTTTTACAATGGGTTTTACAATGGGTTTTACAATGGGATTTACAATGGGTTTTACAATGGGATTTACAATGGGTTTTACAATGGGATTTACAATGGGTTTTACAATGGGTTTTACAATGGGATTTACAATGGGTTTTAAAATGGGATTTACAATGGGTTTTACAATGGGATTTACAATGGGATTTACAATGGGTTTTACAATTGGATTTACAATGGGATTTACAATGGGTTTTACAATGGGATTTACAATGGGTTTTACAATGGGATTTACAATGGGTTTTACAATGGGATTTACAATGGGTTTTAAAATGGGATTTACAATGGGATTTACAATGGGATTTACAATGGGATTTACAATGGTTTTTACAATGGGATTTACAATGGGTTTTACACCCCTAGTGTCTCCGCTCTCCCATCACACGGTAATCTCAGTGATCTCAGATTCATATTTCACCTATATATTCCCACGCATACTTACAGTCCTAACATCTGTCAGAGTTTAGTATGAGCAGGAAGGAAGCCAGGGAGACGGATACTGAAGGTACAGGAGGAGACATGTTGAAGCCAGGGAGGTGATACTGAAGGTACAGGAGGAGACATGTTGAAGCCAGGGAGACTGATACTGAAGGTACAGGAGGAGACATGTTGAAGCCAGGGAGACTGATACTGAAGGTACAGGAGGATACATGTTGAAGCCAGGGAGACTGATACTGAAGGTACAGGAGGAGACATGTTGAAGCCAGGGAGACTGATACTGAAGGTACAGGAGGAGACATGTTGAAGCCAGGGAGATGGATACTGAAGGTACAGGAGGACATGTTGAAGCCAGGGAGACTGATACTGAAGGTACAGGAGGAGCCAGGGAGACGGATACTGAAGGTACAGGAGGAGACATATTGAAGCCAGGGAGACTGATACTGAAGGTACAGGAGGAGACATGTTGAAGCCAGGGAGACTGATACTGAAGGTACAGGAGGAGACATGTTGAAGCCAGGGAGACTGATACTGAAGGTACAGGAGGACATGTTGAAGCCAGGGAGACTGATACTGAAGGTACAGGAGGACATGTTGAAGCCAGGGAGACTGATACTGAAGGTACAGGAGGAGACATGTTGAAGCCAGGAGACTGATACTGAAGGTACAGGAGGAGACATGTTGAAGCCAGGAGACTGATACTGAAGGTACAGGAGGAGACATGTTGAAGCCAGGGAGACTGTTACTGAAGGTACAGGAGGAGCCATGTTGAAGCCAGGGAGACTGATACTGAAGGTACAGGAGGAGACATGTTGAAGCCAGGGAGACTGATACTGAAGGTACAGGAGGAGACATGTTGAAGCCAGGGAGACTGATACTGAAGGTACAGGAGGAGCCATGTTGAAGCCAGGGAGACTGATACTGAAGGTACAGGAGGAGACATGTTGAAGCCAGGGAGACTGATACTGAAGGTACAGGAGGAGACATGTTGAAGCCAGGGAGACGGATACTGAAGGTACAGGAGGAGACATGTTGAAGCCAGGGAGACTGAAACTGAAGGTACAGGAGGAGACATGTTGAAGCCAGGGAGACTGATACTGAAGGTACAGGAGGAGACATGTTGAAGCCAGGGAGACTGATACTGAAGGTACAGGAGGAGACATGTTGAAGCCAGGGAGACGGATACTGAAGGTACAAGAGGAGCCAGGGATACACCAACAGTACAGGACCAAAAACAGCCTTCCAAAATCTCCATGTTCCAATAGGTTCCCTACACCGTTTACAAAACAGGACAGGATGTGACATCACAGGCTGAAGGATCCCCCCCGTCATTGGGAACATTATGGAACATTATGTCTAACCAGCTGTGACCCCCCACCCCCCACCCCATCCAATCCAAGAACCTGAGGGAAAACACTCTGGTGGAAGTTTTGAAAATGAGCGACGATGAATATCAGCTGTTTATGTGTTGATGACGCGTGGCGCCCCGGCAGTACTAGATGAACCACAGTGGAGATCACTCTATCCATCCCTCTATCCCTGCATAGAGACAGTGTGTGTAGGACCCCTGTCAGTCTGCATAGAGACAGTGTGTAGGACCCCTGTCAGTCTGCATAGAGACAGTGTGTGTAGGACCCCTGTCAGTCTGCATAGAGACAGTGTGTGTAGGACCCCTGTCAGTCTGTATAGAGACAGTGTGTGTAGGACCCCTGTCAGTCTGCATAGAGACAGTGTGTGTAGGACCCCTGTCAGTCTGCATAGAGACAGTGTGTGTAGGACCCTGTCAGTCTGCATAGAGACAGTGTGTGTAGGACCCCTGTCAGTCTGCATAGAGACAGTGTGTGTAGGACCCCTGTCAGTCTGCATAGAGACAGTGTGTAGGACCCTGTCAGTCTGCATATAGACAGTGTGTGTAGGGCCCCTGTCAGTCTGCATAGAGACAGTGTGTGTCGGGCCCCTGTCAGTCTGCATATAGACAGTGTGTGTAGGACCCTGTCAGTCTGCATAGAGACAGTGTGTGTCGGGCCCATGTCAGTCTGCATAGAGACAGCGTGTGTAGGACCCTGTCAGTCTGCAGAGAGACAGTGTGTGTCAGACCCCTGTCAGTCTGTATAGAGACAGTGTGTGTAGGACCCTGTCAGTCTGCATAGAGACAGTGTGTGTTGGACCCTGTCAGTCTGCATAGAGACAGTGTAGGACCCCTGTCAGTCTGCATAGAGACAGTGTGTAGGACCCCTGTCAGTCTGCATAGAGACAGTGTGTGTAGGACCCCTGTCAGTCTGCATAGAGACAGTGTGTGTAGGACCCCTGTCAGTCTGCATAGAGACAGTGTGTAGGACCCCTGTCAGTCTGCATAGAGACAGTGTGTGTAGGACCCCTGTCAGTCTGCATAGAGACAGTGTGTGTCGGGCCCCTGTCAGTCTGCAGAGAGACGGTGTGTGTTGGACCCGTGTCAGTCTGCATAGAGACAGTGTGTAGGACCCCTGTCAGTCTGCATAGAGACAGTGTGTAGTACCCTGTCAGTCTGCATAGAGACAGTGTGTGTTGGACCCCTGTCAGTCTGCATAGAGACAGTGTGTAGGACCCTGTCAGTCTGCATAGAGACAGTGTGTGTAGGACCCTGTCAGTCTGCATAGAGACAGTATGTAGGACCCCTGTCAGTCTGCATAGAGACAGTGTGTGTAGGACCCTGTCAGTCTGCATAGAGACAGTGTGTGTTGGACCCCTGTCAGTCTGCATAGAGACAGTGTGTAGGGACCCCTGTCAGTCTGCATAGAGACAGTGTGTGTAGGGACCCTGTCAGTCTGCATAGAGACAGTGTGCAGATTGAAATAAAAGGTTTATAAAGTAACAAGGTTAACAGTCGTATCTGATAACGTAGCTGTTCTGTCAGCTGTTCATCAGTGGTGTTGTTTTGAGGACAGATGCTGTTCTGTCAGCTGTTTATCAGTGGTGTTGTTTTGAGGACAGATGCTGTTCTGTCAGCTGTTCATCAGTGGTGTTGTTTTGAGGACAGATGCTGTTCTGTCAGCTGTTCATCAGTGGTGTTGTTTTGAGGACAGAAGCTGTTCTGTCAGCTGTTTATCAATGGTGTTGTTTTGAGGACAGATGCTGTTCTGTCAGCTGTTTATCAGTGGTGTTGTTTTGAGGACAGAAGCTGTTCTGTCAGCTGTTCATCAGTGGTGTTGTTTTGAGGACAGATGCTGTTCTGTCAGCTGTTCATCAGTGGTGTTGTTTTGAGGACAGAAGCTGTTCTGTCAGCTGTTTATCAGTGGTGTTGTTTTGAGGACAGATGCTGTTCTGTCAGCTGTTCATCAGTGGTGTTGTTTTGAGGACAGATGCTGTTCTGTCAGCTGTTTATCAGTGGTTTTGTTTTGAGGATAGAAGCTGTTCTTCGTTCCAGCCATAGTGGACTGTATCATTTGTAGAAAATGACTTCTAGACACTTACATGTATGTGTCTTCTTCGCTGCTGACGACCCTGAGAGAAACAGAAAGAGACCAGCCGTTAGATCATCAATCAACTCAATGACATCCACTCTGTGTTTCTGCTCCAGACCACTTTAATACGGGAAGGGAACGACTGAGGGGGGAGAGAGGTGTCTGTCTGTCCGTTTGACTCCTCTCCTAAAGGCCTCTAGGATCCCAACCCAACTCAACCTGAGGGGAGAGGAGTCTGTCTGTCCGTTTGGCTCCTCTCCTAAAGGCCTCTAGGATCCCAACCCAACTCAACCTGAGGGGAGAGAGGTGTCTGTCTGTCCGTTTGGCTCCTCTTCTAAAGGCCTCTAGGATCCCAACCCAACTCAACCTGAGGGGAGAGGAGTCTGTCTGTCCGTTTGACTCCTCTCCTAAAGGCCCCTAGGATCCCAACCCAACTCAACCTGAGGGGAGAGGAGTCTGTCTGTCCGTTTGACTCCTCTCCTAAAGGCCTCTAGCATCCCAACCCAACTCAACCTGAGGGGAGAGGTGTCTGTCTGTCCGTTTGACTCCTCTCCTAAAGGCCCCTAGGATCCCAACCCAACTCAACCTGAGGGGAGAGGAGTCTGTCTGTCCGTTTGACTCCTCTCCTAAAGGCCCCTAGGATCCCAACCCAACTCAACCTGAGGGAGAGGAGTCTGTCTGTCCGTTTGACTCCTCTCCTAAAGGCCTCTAGCATCCCAACCCAACTCAACCTGAGGGGAGAGGTGTCTGTCTGTCCGTTTGACTCCTCTCCTAAAGGCCTCTAGGATCCCAACCCAACTCAACCTGAGGGGAGAGAGGTGTCTGTCTGTCCGTTTGGCTCCTCTTCTAAAGGCCTCTAGCATCCCAACCCAACTCAACCTGAGGGGAGAGGAGTCTGTCTGTCCATTTGGCTCCTCTCCTAAAGGCCTCTAGCATCCCAACCCAACTCAACCTGAGGGGAGAGGAGTCTGTCTGTCCGTTTGGCTCCTTTTCTAAAGGCCTCTAGGATCCCAACCCAACTCAACCTGAGGGGAGAGGTGTCTGTCTGTCCGTTTGACTCCTCTTCTAAAGGCCTCTAGGATCCCAACCCAACTCAACCTGAGGGGAGAGGAGTCTGTCTGTCCGTTTGACTCCTCTCCTAAAGGCCTCTAGGATCCCAACCCAACTCAACCTGAGGGGAGAGGAGTCTGTCTGTCCGTTTGACTCCTCTCCTAAAGGCCTCTAGGATCCCAACCCAACTCAACCTGAGGGGAGAGGAGTCTGTCTGTCCGTTTGACTCCTCTCCTAAAGGCCTCTAGGATCCCAACCCAACTCAACCTGAGGGGAGAGGAGTCTGTCTGTCCGTTTGACTCCTCTCCTAAAGGCCTCTAGGATCCCAACCCAACTCAACCTGAGGGGAGAGGAGTCTGTCTGTCCGTTTGACTCCTCTCCTAAAGGCCTCTAGGATCCCAACCCAACTCAACCTGAGGGGAGAGGAGTCTGTCTGTCCGTTTGACTCCTCTCCTAAAGGCCTCTAGGATCCCAACCCAACTCAACCTGAGGGGAGAGGTGTCTGTCTGTCCGTTTGACTCCTCTCCTAAAGGCCTCTAGGATCCCAACCCAACTCAACCTGAGGGGAGAGAGGTGTCTGTCTGTCCGTTTGGCTCCTCTCCTAAAGGCCTCTAGGATCCCAACCCAACTCAACCTGAGGGGAGAGGTGTCTGTCTGTCCGTTTGACTCCTCTTCTAAAGGCCTCTAGGATCCCAACCCAACTCAACCTGGGGAGAGGTGTCTGTCTGTCCGTTTGACTCCTCTCCTAAAGGCCTCTAGGATCCCAACCCAACTCAACCTGAGGGGAGAGGTGTCTGTCTGTCCGTTTGACTCCTCTCCTAAAGGCCTCTAGGATCCCAACCCAACTCAACCTGAGGGGAGAGAGGTGTCTGTCTGTCCGTTTGGCTCCTCTCCTAAAGGCCTCTAGGATCCCAACCCAACTCAACCTGAGGGGAGAGGTGTCTGTCTGTCCGTTTGACTCCTCTTCTAAAGGCCTCTAGGATCCCAACCCAACTCAACCTGAGGGAGAGAGGTGTCTGTCTGTCCGTTTGACTCCTCTTCTAAAGGCCTCTAGGATCCCAACCCAACTCAACCTGAGGGGAGAGGTGTCTGTCTGTCCGTTTGACTCCTCTTCTAAAGGCCTCTAGGATCCCAACCCAACTCAACCTGAGGGGAGAGAGGTGTCTGTCTGTCCGTTTGACTCCTCTTCTAAAGGCCTCTAGGATCCCAACCCAACTCAACCTGAGGGGAGAGAGGTGTCTGTCTGTCCGTTTGGCTCCTCTTCTAAAGGCCTCTAGCATCCCAACCCAACTCAACCTGAGGGGAGAGGTGTCTGTCTGTCCGTTTGACTCCTCTTCTAAAGGCCTCTAGCATCCCAACCCAACTCAACCTGAGGGGAGAGGAGTCTGTCTGTCCGTTTGACTCCTCTCCTAAAGGCCTCTAGGATCCCAACCCAACTCAACCTGAGGGGAGAGGAGTCTGTCTGTCCGTTTGACTCCTCTTCTAAAGGCCTCTAGCATCCCAACCCAACTCAACCTGAGGGGAGAGAGGAGTCTGTCTGTCCGTTTGACTCCTCTTCTAAAGGCCTCTAGGATCCCAACCCAACTCAACCTGAGGGGAGAGAGGTGTCTGTCTGTCCGTTTGACTCCTCTTCTAAAGGCCTCTAGCATCCCAACCCAACTCAACATGAGGGGAGAGAGGAGTCTGTCTGTCCGTTTGACTCCTCTTCTAAAGGCCTCTAGCATCCCAACCCAACTCAACCGGAGGGGAGAGAGGAGTCTGTCTGTCCGTTTGACTCCTCTTCTAAAGGCCTCTAGGATCCCAACCCAACTCAACCTGAGGGGAGAGAGGAGTCTGTCTGTCCGTTTGACTCCTCTTCTAAAGGCCTCTAGCATCCCAACCCAACTCAACCTGAGGGGAGAGAGGAGTCTGTCTGTCCGTTTGACTCCTCTTCTAAAGGCCTCTAGGATCCCAACCCAACTCAACCTGAGGGGAGAGAGGTGTCTGTCTGTCCGTTTGACTCCTCTTCTAAAGGCCTCTAGGATCCCAACCCAACTCAACCTGAGGGGAGAGGTGTCTGTCTGTCCGTTTGACTCCTCTCCTAAAGGCCTCTAGGATCCCAACCCAACTCAACCTGAGGGGAGAGAGGTGTCTGTCTGTCTGTCCGTTTGGCTCCTCTCCTCAAGGCCTCTAGGATCCCAACCCAACTCAACCTGAGGGGAGAGAGGTGTCTGTCTGTCCGTTTGACTCCTCTTCTAAAGGCCTCTAGCATCCCAACCCAACTCAACCTGAGGGGAGAGGAGTCTGTCTGTCCGTTTGACTCCTCTCCTTAAAGGCCTCTAGGATCCCAACCCAACTCAACCTGAGGGGAGAGGAGTCTGTCTGTCCGTTTGGCTCCTCTCCTAAAGGCCTCTAGCATCCCAACCCAACTCAACCTGAGGGGAGAGGAGTCTGTCTGTCCGTTTGACTCCTCTTCTAAAGGCCTCTAGGATCCCAACCCAACTCAACCTGAGGGGAGAGGAGTCTGTCTGTCCGTTTGACTCCTCTTCTAAAGGCCTCTAGGATCCCAACCCAACTCAACCTGAGGGGAGAGGAGTCTGTCTGTCCGTTTGACTCCTCTTCTAAAGGCCTCTAGCATCCCAACCCAACTCAACCTGAGGAGAGAGGTGTCTGTCTGTCCGTTTGACTCCTCTTCTAAAGGCCTCTAGGATCCCAACCCAACTCAACCTGAGGGGAGAGGTGTCTGTCTGTCCGTTTGACTCCTCTTCTAAAGGCCCCTAGGATCCCAACCCAACTCAACCTGAGGGGAGAGGAGTCTGTCTGTCCGTTTGACTCCTCTCCTAAAGGCCTCTAGGATCCCAACCCAACTCAACCTGAGGGGAGAGAGGTGTCTGTCTGTCCGTTTGGCTCCTCTTCTAAAGGCCTCTAGCATCCCAACCCAACTCAACCTGAGGGGAGAGGTGTCTGTCTGTCCGTTTGACTCCTCTTCTAAAGGCCTCTAGCATCCCAACCCAACTCAACCTGAGGGGAGAGGAGTCTGTCTGTCCGTTTGACTCCTCTCCTAAAGGCCTCTAGGATCCCAACCCAACTCAACCTGAGGGGAGAGGAGTCTGTCTGTCCGTTTGACTCCTCTTCTAAAGGCCTCTAGCATCCCAACCCAACTCAACCTGAGGGGAGAGAGGAGTCTGTCTGTCCGTTTGACTCCTCTTCTAAAGGCCTCTAGGATCCCAACCCAACTCAACCTGAGGGGAGAGAGGTGTCTGTCTGTCCGTTTGACTCCTCTTCTAAAGGCCTCTAGCATCCCAACCCAACTCAACATAAGGGGAGAGAGGAGTCTGTCTGTCCGTTTGACTCCTCTTCTAAAGGCCTCTAGCATCCCAACCCAACTCAACCGGAGGGGAGAGAGGAGTCTGTCTGTCCGTTTGACTCCTCTTCTAAAGGCCTCTAGGATCCCAACCCAACTCAACCTGAGGGGAGAGAGGAGTCTGTCTGTCCGTTTGACTCCTCTTCTAAAGGCCTCTAGCATCCCAACCCAACTCAACCTGAGGGGAGAGAGGAGTCTGTCTGTCCGTTTGACTCCTCTTCTAAAGGCCTCTAGGATCCCAACCCAACTCAACCTGAGGGGAGAGAGGTGTCTGTCTGTCCGTTTGACTCCTCTTCTAAAGGCCTCTAGGATCCCAACCCAACTCAACCTGAGGGGAGAGGTGTCTGTCTGTCCGTTTGACTCCTCTCCTAAAGGCCTCTAGGATCCCAACCCAACTCAACCTGAGGGAGAGAGGTGTCTGTCTGTCTGTCCGTTTGGCTCCTCTCCTCAAGGCCTCTAGGATCCCAACCCAACTCAACCTGAGGGGAGAGAGGTGTCTGTCTGTCCGTTTGACTCCTCTTCTAAAGGCCTCTAGCATCCCAACCCAACTCAACCTGAGGGGAGAGGAGTCTGTCTGTCCGTTTGACTCCCTCTCCTTAAAGGCCTCTAGGATCCCAACCCAACTCAACCTGAGGGGAGAGGAGTCTGTCTGTCCGTTTGGCTCCTCTCCTAAAGGCCTCTAGCATCCCAACCCAACTCAACCTGAGGGGAGAGGAGTCTGTCTGTCCGTTTGACTCCTCTTCTAAAGGCCTCTAGGATCCCAACCCAACTCAACCTGAGGGGAGAGGAGTCTGTCTGTCCGTTTGACTCCTCTTCTAAAGGCCTCTAGGATCCCAACCCAACTCAACCTGAGGGGAGAGGAGTCTGTCTGTCCGTTTGACTCCTCTTCTAAAGGCCTCTAGCATCCCAACCCAACTCAACCTGAGGAGAGAGGTGTCTGTCTGTCCGTTTGACTCCTCTTCTAAAGGCCTCTAGGATCCCAACCCAACTCAACCTGAGGAGAGAGGTGTCTGTCTGTCCGTTTGACTCCTCTTCTAAAGGCCTCTAGCATCCCAACCCAACTAAACCTGAGGGGAGAGAGGTGTCTGTCTGTCCGTTTGACTCCTCTTCTAAAGGCCTCTAGGATCCCAACCCAACTCAACCTGAGGGGAGAGGTGTCTGTCTGTCCGTTTGACTCCTCTTCTAAAGGCCTCTAGGATCCCAACCCAACTCAACCTGAGGGGAGAGGAGTCTGTCTGTCCGTTTGGCTCCTCTCCTTAAAGGCCTCTAGGATCCCAACCCAACTCAACCTGAGGGGAGAGGAGTCTGTCTGTCCATTTGACTCCTCTCCTAAAGGCCTCTAGGATCCCAACCCAACTCAACCTGAGGGGAGAGGAGTCTGTCTGTCCATTTGACTCCTCTCCTAAAGGCCTCTAGGATCCCAACCCAACTCAACCTGAGGGGAGAGGAGTCTGTCTGTCCGTTTGACTCCTCTCCTAAAGGCCTCTAGGATCCCAACCCAACTCAACCTGAGGGGAGAGGAGTCTGTCTGTCCGTTTGACTCCTCTCCTAAAGGCCTCTAGGATCCCAACCCAACTCAACCTGCGGCATAAATCTGTTGGTCATCAATGACTCGCTCCACTGGTGCTCTGTTCTACAGGCTGCAACAAGGACACAGAAACAAGTGTGTACCCAGGTCTCCTGTCTTCCCCCTGACCTCCGTACCCAGGTCTCCTGTATAACCCCTGACCTCTGTACCCTGGTCTCCTGTCTAACCCCTGACCTCTGTACCCAGGGCTCCTCTGCTCCATTCCTGTCCTCCCCCTGACCTCTGTACCCAGGTCTCCTGTCTAACCCCTGACCTCTGTACCCAGGTCTCCTGTCTAACCCCTGACCTCTGTACCCAGGGCTCCTCTGCTCCATTCCTGTCCTCCCCCTGACCTCTGTACCCAGGTCTCCTGTCTAACCCCTGACCTCTGTACCCAGGTCTCCTCTCCTCCATTCCTGTCCTCCCCCTGACCTCTGTACCCAGGTCTCCTGTCTAACCCCTGACCACTGTACCCAGGTCTCCTGTCTTCCCCCTGACCTCCGTACCCAGGTCTCCTGTCTTCCCCCTGACCTCTGTACCCAGGTCTCCTGTCTAACCCCTGACCTCTGTACCCGGGTCTCCTGTCTAACCCCTGACCTCTGTACCCAGGTCTCCTCTCCTCCATTCCTGTCCTCCCCCTGACCTCTGTACCCATCTCCCCTCTCCTCCATTCCTGTCCTCCCCCTGACCTCTGTACCCAGTTCTCCTGTCTAACCCCTGACCTCTGTACCCAGGTCTCCTGTCTAACCCCTGACCTCTGTACCCAGGTCTCCTGTCTAACCCCTGACCTCTGTACCCAGGTCTCCTCTCCTATGGAGGAGCCCACCAAATGAACCATCTGGGTCCTCTGTCTCTTCTCTCAAACCACCATTCTGTCAACAACACTCTGCGATAGGAGAAATGACTCTCCACCCAAACACACACTTGTATTGAAAATGCTCCCTGTCACCAGTATGCCCGTCTGAATGAATGGCCATGTTTCTGAGAGAGAGAGACAGAGAGAGAGAGAGGGAGAGAGAGAGAAACCCTGACCCTGGAACAGCCTGCCAAGTCCTGTCTCTACTGCTGTTTCTGGAGGGAGAGAGAGAAACCCTGACCCTGGAACAGCCTGCCAAGTCCTGTCTCTACTGCTGTTTCTGGAGGGAGAGAGAGAAACCCTGACCCTGGAACAGCCTGCCAAGTCCTGTCTCTACTGCTGTTTCTGGAGGGAGAGAGAAAAACCCTGACCCTGGAACAGCCTGCCAAGTCCTGTCTCTACTGCTGTTTCTGGAGAGAGAGAAACCCTGACCCTGGAACACCCTGCCAAGTCCTGTCTCTACTGCTGTTTCTGGAGGGAGAGAGAGAAACCCTGACCCTGGAACAGCCTGCCAAGTCCTGTCTCTACTGCTGTTTCTGGAGGGAGAGAGAAAAACCCTGACCCTGGAACAGCCTGCCAAGTCCTGTCTCTACTGCTGTTTCTGGAGAGAGAGAAACCCTGACCCTGGAACACCCTGCCAAGTCCTGTCTCTACTGCTGTTTCTGGAGGAGAGAGAGAAACCCTGACCCTGGAACAGCCTGCCAAGTCCTGTCTCTACTGCTGTTTCTGGAGGGAGAGAGAAAAACCCTGACCCTGGAACAGCCTGCCAAGTCCTGTCTCTACTGCTGTTTCTGGAGAGAGAGAAACCCTGACCCTGGAACACCCTGCCAAGTCCTGTCTCTACTGCTGTTTCTGGAGGGAGAGAGAGAAACCCTGACCCTGGAACAGCCTGCCAAGTCCTGTCTCTACTGCTGTTTCTGAGAGGGAGAGAGAGAAACCCTGACCCTGGAACAGCCTGCCAAGTCCTGTCTCTACTGCTGTTTCTGGAGGGAGAGAGATAAACCCTGACCCTGGAACAGCCTGCCAAGTCCCGTCTCTTCTGCTGTTTCTGGAGGGAGAGAGAGAAACCCTGACCCTGGAACAGCCTGCCAAGTCCTGTCTCTACTGCTGTTTCTGAGAGAGAGAGAGAAACCCTGACCCTGGAACAGCCTGCCAAGTCTGGTCTCTACTGCTGTTTCTGGAGAGAGAGAAACCCTGACCCTGGAATAGCCTGCCAAGTCCTGTCTCTACTGCTGTTTCTGAGAGGGAGAGAGAGAAACCCTGACCCTGGAACAGCCTGCCAAGTCTGGTCTCTACTGCTGTTTCTGGAGAGAGAAAAACCCTGACCCTGGAATAGCCTGCCAAGTCCCGTCTCTTCTGCTGTTTCTGGAGGGAGAGAGAGAAACCCTGACCCTGGAACAGCCTGCCAAGTCTCGCCTCTACTGCCGCCCAACCAGACAGACAGGACCAGGGATGGAGGTCAGTTTCTCCTTGAGAGATGGAGGAGCTAGCAGAGGGTAGTTCAGGGTTGAGACATGGTAACATCTCCCCAGGGCTGCTGTGATACTTTGATCCCATTATAGATGTGTGCTGAGAGGATGGTATGGCATTTTCTCAGGCAGACATCAATACCAGTCAGTCCAGGTGGCTTGTAATAATTTAACAGACTCTCTGATCCAGAGAGACTTATAGTAGAGAGTCATTTAACAGACTCTCTGATCCAGAGAGACTTACAGTAGAGAGTCATTTAACAGACTCTCTGCTCCAGAGAGACTTACAGTAGAGAGTCATTTAACAGACTCTCTGATCCAGAGAGGCTTACAGTAGAGAGTCATTTAACAGACTCTCTGATCCAGAGAGACTTACAGTAGAGAGTCATTTAACAGGCTCTCTGATCCAGAGAGACTTACAGTAGAGAGTCATTTAACAGACTCTCTGATCCAGAGAGACTTACAGTAGAGAGTCATTTAACAGACTCTCTGATCCAGAGAGACTTACAGTAGAGAGTCATTTAACAGACTCTCTGATCCAGAGAGACTTACAGTAGAGAGTCATTTAACAGACTCTCTGATCCAGAGAGACTTACAGTAGAGAGTCATTTAACAGACTCTCTGATCCAGAGAGACTTACAGTAGAGAGTCATTTAACAGACTCTCTGATCCAGAGAGACTTACAGTAGAGAATGCATACATTTCAATACCTCTTCCCGTACTGGTCCCTCATGGGAATCGAACCCACAACCCTGGCGTTGGGTCATGCTCTACCAACTGAGCTACACGGGGGTCGGACGACGGAGTCACCAACTGCACCAGTCGACAAAGTCACTGGACAAACGATTCTTTAACGACACAGTCACACTGATACGTTCAAATACCAGAAATCATATTATAAAAATATTTCCAAAATAAACATCGAATAATAATTATAATTTTCAGAACACCGAACTAACCCGAAGGAGAGGACAACTCTGCTGAGTAGTTTTAAGAGCAGAATGGACTTGTTCCTCCCAGAACCATGTTATTTCTGGTCTGCTATAATTGGTTCTGACTATATCTACCCCACTCTACACGCTGCTGCAGCTATCTCTTTATCACCAGGGAATCAGCCATTCATTCACAATTTAGCTACGATTCCAAAGGACATATTTTTAGTTATATAGTTTAGTATATATACCATATTCATAATATATTCATCCAGGTATCAATTAAATATCTGTCTGGCTTTCCAAGAAAGGTGGAAAAAAATGTATAAGTCCATCTGTCTGTTGAAAAGTACCTGTTGAATTTAACATAGAGAGAGAGAGAGAGAGAGAGAGAGGGAGAGAGAGAGACAGAGAGAGAGAGAGAGAGAGAGAGAGAGAGAGAGAGAGAGAGAGACAGAGAGAGAGAGAGAGAGAGAGAGAGACAGAGACAGAGACAGAGAGAGAGAGAGAGAGACAGAGAGAGAGACAGAGAGAGAGAGAGAGAGAGACAGAGAGAGAGACAGAGAGAGAGAGAGAGAGAGAGAGAGAGAGAGAGAGAGAGATAAAGAGAGAGAGAGAGAGAGAGAGAGAGAGAGAGAGAGAGAGAGAGAGAGAGAGAGAGAGAGAGACAGAGGGGGGGGACAAACATACACACACGGCCTGCCATGGCCTGGATTCTGCAAGCTGGTGAAAAATGAGCTTTGGAAAAACAATAAATTGAGACTTTTTATGCATTACACTGTAAATATTAGTTAATTAGTTTGAACTCGAGCTAAAGATATTTACAAATACCTAGGTGCACTACTGGGCTGGTAAAGAGTCTCTACTCTAGACTCTATACTACTGGGCTGGTAAAGAGTCTCTACCCTAGACTCTGTACTACTGGGCTGGTAAACAGTCTCTACTCTAGACTCTATACTACTGGGCTGGTAAACAGTCTCTACTCTAGACTCTATACTACTGGGCTGGTAAACAGTCTCTACTCTAGACTCTATACTACTGGGCTGGTAAACAGTCTCTACTCTAGACTCTATACTACTGGGCTGGTAAACAGTCTCTACTCTAGACTACTGGGCTGGTAAACAGTCTCTACCATAGACTCTATACTACTGGGCTGGTAAACAGTCTCTACTCTAGACTACTGGGCTGGTAAACAGTCTCTACTCTATACTACTGGGCTGGTAAACAGTCTCTACTCTAGACTACTGGGCTGGTAAACAGTCTCTACTCTAGACTCTATACTACTGGGCTGGTAAACAGTCTCTACTCTATACTACTGGGCTGGTAAACAGTCTCTACCCTAGACTCTATACTACTGGGCTGGTAAACAGTCTCTACTCTAGACTCTATACTACTGGGCTGGTAAACAGTCTCTACTCTAGACTCTATACTACTGGGCTGGTAAAGAGTCTCTACCCTAGACTACTGGGCTGGTAAAGAGTCTCTACCCTAGACTCTATACTACTGGGCTGGTAAACAGTCTCTACTCTAGACTCTGTACTACTGGGCTGGTAAACAGTCTCTACTCTAGACTCTATACTACTGGGCTGGTAAACAGTCTCTACTCTAGACTACTGGGCTGGTAAACAGTCTCTACCCTAGACTCTATACTACTGGGCTGGTAAACAGTCTCTACCCTAGACTCTATACTACTGGGCTGGTAAACAGTCTCTACCCTAGACTCTATACTACTGGGCTGGTAAACAGTCTCTACTCTATACTCTATACTACTGGACTGGTAAACAGTCTCTACCCTAGACTACTGGGCTGGTACACAGTCTCTACCCTAGACTCTATACTACTGGGCTGGTAAACAGTCTCTACCCTAGACTCTATACTACTGGGCTGGTAAACAGTCTCTACCCTAGACTACTGGGCTGGTAAACAGTCTCTACCCTAGACTCTATACTACTGGGCTGGTAAACAGTCTCTACTCTAGACT
The DNA here is from genome assembly GCF_036934945.1 of Oncorhynchus masou masou. NCBI lineage: Eukaryota > Metazoa > Chordata > Actinopteri > Salmoniformes > Salmonidae > Oncorhynchus > Oncorhynchus masou. The sequence continues at coordinate 46,135 of NW_027008935.1, forward strand.
CTATACTACTGGGCTGGTAAACAGTCTCTACTCTAGACTACTGGGCTGGTAAACAGTCTCTACCATAGACTCTATACTACTGGGCTGGTAAACAGTCTCTACTCTATACTACTGGGCTGGTAAACAGTCTCTACTCTAGACTACTGGGCTGGTAAACAGTCTCTACTCTATACTACTGGGCTGGTAAACAGTCTCTACTCTAGACTACTGGGCTGGTAAACAGTCTCTACTCTAGACTCTATACTACTGGGCTGGTAAACAGTCTCTACTCTATACTACTGGGCTGGTAAACAGTCTCTACCCTAGACTCTATACTACTGGGCTGGTAAACAGGCTCTACTCTAGACTCTATACTACTGGGCTGGTAAATAGTCTCTACTCTAGACTCTATACTACTGGGCTGGTAAAGAGTCTCTACCCTAGACTACTGGGCTGGTAAAGAGTCTCTACCCTAGACTCTATACGACTGGGCTGGTAAACAGTCTCTACTCTAGACTCTGTACTACTGGGCTGGTAAACAGTCTCTACTCTAGACTCTATACTACTGGGCTGGTAAACAGTCTCTACTCTATACTCTATACTACTGGGCTGGTAAACAGTCTCTACCCTAGACTACTGGGCTGGTACACAGTCTCTACCCTAGACTCTATACTACTGGGCTGGTAAATAGTCTCTACTCTAGACTCTATACTACTGGGCTGGTAAAGAGTCTCTACCCTAGACTACTGGGCTGGTAAAGAGTCTCTACCCTAGACTCTATACTACTGGGCTGGTAAACAGTCTCTACTCTAGACTCTGTACTACTGGGCTGGTAAACAGTCTCTACTCTAGACTCTATACTACTGGGCTGGTAAACAGTCTCTACTCTAGACTACTGGGCTGGTAAACAGTCTCTACCCTAGACTCTATACTACTGGGCTGGTAAACAGTCTCTACCCTAGACTCTATACTACTGGGCTGGTAAACAGTCTCTACCCTAGACTCTATACTACTGGGCTGGTAAACAGTCTCTACTCTATACTCTATACTACTGGGCTGGTAAACAGTCTCTACCCTAGACTACTGGGCTGGTACACAGTCTCTACCCTAGACTCTATACTACTGGGCTGGTAAACAGTCTCTACCCTAGACTCTATACTACTGGGCTGGTAAACAGTCTCTACCCTAGACTACTGGGCTGGTAAACAGTCTCTACCCTAGACTACTGGGCTGGTAAACAGTCTCTACTCTAGACTACTGGGCTGGTAAACAGTCTCTACTCTATACTCTATACTAATGGGCTGGTAAACAGTCTCTACCTAGACTCTATACTACTGGGCTGGTAAACAGTCTCTACCCTAGACTCTATACTACTGGGCTGGTAAACAGTCTCTACCCTAGACTCTATACTACTGGGCTGGTAAACAGTCTCTACTCTAGACTCTATACTACTGGGCTGGTAAATAGTCTCTACTCTAGACTCTATACTACTGGGCTGGTAAAGAGTCTCTACCCTAGACTACTGGGCTGGTAAAGAGTCTCTACCCTGGACTCTATACTACTGGGCTGGTAAACAGTCTCTACTCTAGACTCTGTACTACTGGGCTGGTAAACAGTCTCTACTCTAGACTCTATACTACTGGGCTGGTAAACAGTCTCTACTCTAGACTACTGGGCTGGTAAACAGTCTCTACCCTAGACTCTATACTACTGGGCTGGTAAACAGTCTCTACCCTAGACTCTATACTACTGGGCTGGTAAACAGTCTCTACCCTAGACTCTATACTACTGGGCTGGTAAACAGTCTCTACTCTATACTCTATACTACTGGGCTGGTAAACAGTCTCTACCCTAGACTACTGGGCTGGTACACAGTCTCTACCCTAGACTCTATACTACTGGGCTGGTAAATAGTCTCTACTCTAGACTCTATACTACTGGGCTGGTAAAGAGTCTCTACCCTAGACTACTGGGCTGGTAAAGAGTCTCTACCCTAGACTCTATACTACTGGGCTGGTAAACAGTCTCTACTCTAGACTCTGTACTACTGGGCTGGTAAACAGTCTCTACTCTAGACTCTATACTACTGGGCTGGTAAACAGTCTCTACTCTAGACTACTGGGCTGGTAAACAGTCTCTACCCTAGACTCTATACTACTGGGCTGGTAAACAGTCTCTACCCTAGACTCTATACTACTGGGCTGGTAAACAGTCTCTACCCTAGACTCTATACTACTGGGCTGGTAAACAGTCTCTACTCTATACTCTATACTACTGGGCTGGTAAACAGTCTCTACCCTAGACTACTGGGCTGGTACACAGTCTCTACCCTAGACTCTATACTACTGGGCTGGTAAACAGTCTCTACCCTAGACTCTATACTACTGGGCTGGTAAACAGTCTCTACCCTAGACTACTGGGCTGGTAAACAGTCTCTACCCTAGACTACTGGGCTGGTAAACAGTCTCTACTCTAGACTACTGGGCTGGTAAACAGTCTCTACTCTATACTCTATACTAATGGGCTGGTAAACAGTCTCTACCCTAGACTCTATACTACTGGGCTGGTAAACAGTCTCTACCCTAGACTCTATACTACTGGGCTGGTAAACAGTCTCTACCCTAGACTCTATACTACTGGGCTGGTAAACAGTCTCTACTCTATACTACTGGGCTGGTAAACCGTCTCTACTCTAGACTACTGGGCTGGTAAACAGTCTCTACTCTATACTCTATACTACTGGGCTGGTAAACAGTCTCTACCCTAGACTCTATACTACTGGGCTGGTAAACAGTCTCTACCCTAGACTCTATACTACTGGGCTGGTAAACAGTCTCTACCCTAGACTCTATACTACTGGGCTGGTAAACAGTCTCTACCCTAGACTCTATACTACTGGGCTGGTAAACAGTCTCTACTCTATACTACTGGGCTGGTAAAAAGTCTCTACCCTAGACTCTATACTACTGGGCTGGTAAACAGTCTCTACTCTAGACTCTATACTACTGGGCTGGTAAATAGTCTCTACTCTAGACTCTATACTACTGGGCTGGTAAAGAGTCTCTACCCTAGACTACTGGGCTGGTAAAGAGTCTCTACCCTGGACTCTATACTACTGGGCTGGTAAACAGTCTCTACTCTAGACTCTGTACTACTGGGCTGGTAAACAGTCTCTACTCTAGACTCTATACTACTGGGCTGGTAAACAGTCTCTACTCTAGACTACTGGGCTGGTAAACAGTCTCTACCCTAGACTCTATACTACTGGGCTGGTAAACAGTCTCTACCCTAGACTCTATACTACTGGGCTGGTAAACAGTCTCTACCCTAGACTCTATACTACTGGGCTGGTAAACAGTCTCTACTCTATACTCTATACTACTGGGCTGGTAAACTGTCTCTACCTAGACTACTGGGCTGGTACACAGTCTCTACCCTAGACTCTATACTACTGGGCTGGTAAATAGTCTCTACTCTAGACTCTATACTACTGGGCTGGTAAAGAGTCTCTACCCTAGACTACTGGGCTGGTAAAGAGTCTCTACCCTAGACTCTATACTACTGGGCTGGTAAACAGTCTCTACTCTAGACTCTGTACTACTGGGCTGGTAAACAGTCTCTACTCTAGACTCTATACTACTGGGCTGGTAAACAGTCTCTACTCTAGACTACTGGGCTGGTAAACAGTCTCTACCCTAGACTCTATACTACTGGGCTGGTAAACAGTCTCTACCCTAGACTCTATACTACTGGGCTGGTAAACAGTCTCTACCCTAGACTCTATACTACTGGGCTGGTAAACAGTCTCTACTCTATACTCTATACTACTGGGCTGGTAAACAGTCTCTACCCTAGACTACTGGGCTGGTACACAGTCTCTACCCTAGACTCTATACTACTGGGCTGGTAAACAGTCTCTACCCTAGACTCTATACTACTGGGCTGGTAAACAGTCTCTACCCTAGACTACTGGGCTGGTAAACAGTCTCTACCCTAGACTACTGGGCTGGTAAACAGTCTCTACTCTAGACTACTGGGCTGGTAAACAGTCTCTACTCTATACTCTATACTAATGGGCTGGTAAACAGTCTCTACCCTAGACTCTATACTACTGGGCTGGTAAACAGTCTCTACCCTAGACTCTATACTACTGGGCTGGTAAACAGTCTCTACCCTAGACTCTATACTACTGGGCTGGTAAACAGTCTCTACTCTATACTACTGGGCTGGTAAACCGTCTCTACTCTAGACTACTGGGCTGGTAAACAGTCTCTACTCTATACTCTATACTACTGGGCTGGTAAACAGTCTCTACCCTAGACTCTATACTACTGGGCTGGTAAACAGTCTCTACCCTAGACTCTATACTACTGGGCTGGTAAACAGTCTCTACCCTAGACTCTATACTACTGGGCTGGTAAACAGTCTCTACTCTATACTACTGGGCTGGTAAACAGTCTCTACCCTAGACTCTATACTACTGGGCTGGTAAACAGTCTCTACTCTATACTACTGGGCTGGTAAAAAGTCTCTACCCTAGACTCTATACTACTGGGCTGGTAAACAGTCTCTACTCTAGACTCTATACTACTGGGCTGGTAAACAGTCTCTACCCTAGACTCTAGACTACTGGGCTGGTAAACAGTCTCTACTCTATACTACTGGGCTGGTAAAAAGTCTCTACCCTAGACTCTATACTACTGGGCTGGTAAACAGTCTCTACTCTAGACTCTATACTACTGGGCTGGTAAACAGTCTCTACTCTATACTACTGGGCTGGTATACAGTCTCTACTCTAGACTCTATACTACTGGGCTGGTAAACAGTCTCTACTCTAGACTCTAGACTACTGGGCTGGTAAACAGTCTCTACTCTATACTACTGGGCTGGTAAACAGTCTCTACCCTAGACTCTATACTACTGGGCTGGTAAAGAGTCTCTACCCTAGACTCTATACTACTGGGCTGGTAAACAGTCTCTACTCTAGACTCTATACTACTGGGCTGGTAAACAGTCTCTACTCTAGACTCTATACTACTGGGCTGGTAAACAGTCTCTACCCTAGACTCTATACTACTGGGCTGGTAAACAGTCTCTACTCTAGACTCTAGACTACTGGGCTGGTAAACAGTCTCTACTCTATACTACTGGGCTGGTAATCAGTCTCTACTCTAGACTCTATACTACTGGGCTGGTAAACAGTCTCTACTCTAGACTCTATACTACTGGGCTGGTAAACAGTATCTACTCTAGACTCTATACTACTGTGCTGGTAAACAGTCTCTACTCTAGACTCTAGACTACTGGGCTGGTAAAGAGTATCTACTCTAGACTCTAGACTACTGGGCTGGTAAACAGTCTCTACCCTAGACTCTATACTACTGGGCTGGTAAACAGTCTCTACCCTAGACTACTGGGCTGGTACACAGTCTCTACCCTAGACTCTATACTACTGGGCTGGTAAATAGTCTCTACTCTAGACTCTATACTACTGGGCTGGTAAAGAGTCTCTACCCTAGACTACTGGGCTGGTAAAGAGTCTCTACCCTAGACTCTATACTACTGGGCTGGTAAACAGTCTCTACTCTAGACTCTGTACTACTGGGCTGGTAAACAGTCTCTACTCTAGACTCTATACTACTGGGCTGGTAAACAGTCTCTACTCTAGACTACTGGGCTGGTAAACAGTCTCTACCCTAGACTCTATACTACTGGGCTGGTAAACAGTCTCTACCCTAGACTCTATACTACTGGGCTGGTAAACAGTCTCTACCCTAGACTCTATACTACTGGGCTGGTAAACAGTCTCTACTCTATACTCTATACTACTGGGCTGGTAAACAGTCTCTACCCTAGACTACTGGGCTGGTACACAGTCTCTACCCTAGACTCTATACTACTGGGCTGGTAAACAGTCTCTACCCTAGACTCTATACTACTGGGCTGGTAAACAGTCTCTACCCTAGACTACTGGGCTGGTAAACAGTCTCTACCCTAGACTACTGGGCTGGTAAACAGTCTCTACTCTAGACTACTGGGCTGGTAAACAGTCTCTACTCTATACTCTATACTAATGGGCTGGTAAACAGTCTCTACCCTAGACTCTATACTACTGGGCTGGTAAACAGTCTCTACCCTAGACTCTATACTACTGGGCTGGTAAACAGTCTCTACCCTAGACTCTATACTACTGGGCTGGTAAACAGTCTCTACTCTATACTACTGGGCTGGTAAACAGTCTCTACTCTAGACTACTGGGCTGGTAAACAGTCTCTACTCTATACTCTATACTACTGGGCTGGTAAACAGTCTCTACCCTAGACTCTATACTACTGGGCTGGTAAACAGTCTCTACCCTAGACTCTATACTACTGGGCTGGTAAACAGTCTCTACCCTAGACTCTATACTACTGGGCTGGTAAACAGTCTCTACTCTATACCTCTGGGCTGGTAAACAGTCTCTACCCTAGACTCTATACTACTGGGCTGGTAAACAGTCTCTAATTTATACTACTGGGCTGGTAAACAGTCTCTACCCTAGACTCTATACTACTGGGCTGGTAAACAGTCTCTACTCTAGACTCTAAACTACTGGGCTGGTAAACAGTCTCTACCCTAGACTCTAGACTACTGGGCTGGTAAACAGTCTCTACTCTATACTACTGGGCTGGTATACAGTCTCTACTCTAGACTCTATACTACTGGGCTGGTAAACAGTCTCTACTCTAGACTCTAGACTACTGGGCTGGTAAACAGTCTCTACTCTATACTACTGGGCTGGTAAACAGTCTCTACCCTAGACTCTATACTACTGGGCTGGTAAAGAGTCTCTACCCTGGACTCTATACTACTGGGCTGGTAAACAGTCTCTACTCTAGACTCTATACTACTGGGCTGGTAAACAGTCTCTACTCTAGACTCTATACTACTGGGCTGGTAAACAGTCTCTACCCTAGACTCTATACTACTGGGCTGGTAAACAGTCTCTAGTCAAGACTCTAGACTACTGGGCTGGTAAACAGTCTCTACTCTATACTACTGGGCTGGTAATCAGTCTCTACTCTAGACTCTATACTACTGGGCTGGTAAACAGTCTCTACTCTAGACTCTATACTACTGGGCTGGTAAACAGTATCTACTCGAGACTCTATACTACTGTGCTGGTAAACAGTCTCTACTCTAGACTCTAGACTACTGGGCTGGTAAAGAGTCTCTACTCTAGACTCTAGACTACTGGGCTGGTAAACAGTCTCTACCCTAGACTCTATACTACTGGGCTGGTAAACAGTCTCTACTCTAGACTCTATACTACTGGGCTGGTAAACAGTCTCTACTCTAGACTACTGGGCTGGTAAACAGTCTCTACTCTAGACTCTATACTACTGGGCTGGTAAACAGTCTCTACTCTAGACTCTATACTACTGGGCTGGTAAACAGTCTCTACTCTATACTACTGGGCTAGTAAACAGTCTCTACCCTAGACTCTATACTACTGGGCTGGTAAACAGTCTCTACTCTAGACTACTGGGCTGGTAAACAGTCTCTACCCTAGACTCTATACTACTGGGCTGGTAAACAGTCTCTACCCTAGACTCTATACTACTGGGCTGGTAAACAGTCTCTACCCTAGACTCTATACTACTGGGCTGGTAAACAGTCTCTACTCTATACTACTGGGCTGGTAAACAGTCTCTACTCTAGACTACTGGGCTGGTAAACAGTCTCTACTCTATACTCTATACTACTGGGCTGGTAAACAGTCTCTACCCTAGACTCTATACTACTGGGCTGGTAAACAGTCTCTACCCTAGACTCTATACTACTGGGCTGGTAAACAGTCTCTACCCTAGACTCTATACTACTGGGCTGGTAAACAGTCTCTACTCTATACTACTGGGCTGGTAAACAGTCTCTACCCTAGACTCTATACTACTGGGCTGGTAAACAGTCTCTACTCTAGACTCTATACTACTGGGCTGGTAAACAGTCTCTACCCTAGACTCTAGACTACTGGGCTGGTAAACAGTCTCTACTCTATACTACTGGGCTGGTATACAGTCTTTTCTCTAGACTCTATACTACTGGGCTGGTAAACAGTCTCTACTCTAGACTCTAGACTACTGGGCTGGTAAACAGTCTCTACTCTATACTACTGGGCTGGTAAACAGTCTCTACCCTAGACTCTATACTACTGGGCTGGTAAAAGAGTCTCTACCTAGACACTATACTACTGGGCTGGTAAACAGTCTCTACTCTAGACTCTATACTACTGGGCTGGTAAACAGTCTCTACTCTAGACTCTATACTACTGGGCTGGTAAACAGTCTCTACCCTAGACTCTATACTACTGGGCTGGTAAACAGTCTCTACTCTAGACTCTAGACTACTGGGCTGGTAAACAGTCTCTACTCTATACTACTGGGCTGGTAATCAGTCTCTACTCTAGACTCTATACTACTGGGCTGGTAAACAGTCTCTACTCTAGACTCTATACTACTGGGCTGGTAAACAGTATCTACTCGAGACTCTATACTACTGTGCTGGTAAACAGTCTCTACTCTAGACTCTAGACTACTGGGCTGGTAAAGAGTCTCTACTCTAGACTCTAGACTACTGGGCTGGTAAACAGTCTCTACCCTAGACTCTATACTACTGGGCTGGTAAACAGTCTCTACTCTAGACTCTATACTACTGGGCTGGTAAACAGTCTCTACTCTAGACTACTGGGCTGGTAAACAGTCTCTACTCTAGACTCTATACTACTGGGCTGGTAAACAGTCTCTACTCTAGACTCTATACTACTGGGCTGGTAAACAGTCTCTACTCTATACTACTGGGCTAGTAAACAGTCTCTACCCTAGACTCTATACTACTGGGCTGGTAAACAGGCTCTACTCTAGACTACTGGGCTGGTAAACAGTCTCTACCCTAGACTCTATACTACTGGGCTGGTAAACAGTCTCTACTCTATACTCTATACTACTGGGCTGGTAAACAGTCTCTACTCTAGACTCTATACTACTGGGCTGGTAAACAGTCTCTACTCTAGACTCTATACTACTGGGCTGGTAAACAGTCTCTACTCTAGACTCTATACTACTGGGCTGGTAAACAGTCTCTACTCTAGACTACTGGGCTGGTAAACAGTCTCTACTCTATACTACTGGGCTGGTAAACAGTCTCTACTCTAGACTCTATACTACTGGGCTGGTAAACAGTCTCTACTCTAGACTCTAGACTACTGGGCTGGTAAACAGTCTCTACCCTAGACTCTATACTACTGGGCTGGTAAACAGTCTCTACTCTAGACTCTATACTACTGGGCTGGTAAACAGTCTCTACCCTAGACTCTATACTACTGGGCTGGTAAACAGTCTCTACCCTAGACTCTATACTACTGGGCTGGTAAACAGTCTCTACTCTATACTCTATACTACTGGGCTGGTAAACAGTCTCTACCCTAGACTACTGGGCTGGTACACAGTCTCTACCCTAGACTCTATACTACTGGGCTGGTAAACAGTCTCTACCCTAGACTCTATACTACTGGGCTGGTAAACAGTCTCTACCCTAGACTACTGGGCTGGTAAACAGTCTCTACTCTAGACTCTATACTACTGGGCTGGTAAACAGTCTCTACTCTAGACTACTGGGCTGGTAAACAGTCTCTACTCTAGACTCTATACTACTGGGCTGGTAAACAGTCTCTACTCTAGACTCTATACTACTGGGCTGGTAAACAGTCTCTACTCTATACTACTGGGCTAGTAAACAGTCTCTACCCTAGACTCTATACTACTGGGCTGGTAAACAGTCTCTACTCTAGACTACTGGGCTGGTAAACAGTCTCTACCCTAGACTCTATACTACTGGGCTGGTAAACAGTCTCTACTCTATACTCTATACTACTGGGCTGGTAAACAGTCTACTCTAGACTCTATACTACTGGGCTGGTAAACAGTCTCTACTCTAGACTCTATACTACTGGGCTGGTAAACAGTCTCTACTCTAGACTCTATACTACTGGGCTGGTAAACAGTCTCTACTCTAGACTACTGGGCTGGTAAACAGTCTCTACTCTATACTACTGGGCTGGTAAACAGTCTCTACTCTAGACTCTATACTACTGGGCTGGTAAACAGTCTCTACTCTAGACTCTAGACTACTGGGCTGGTAAACAGTCTCTACCCTAGACTCTATACTACTGGGCTGGTAAACAGTCTCTACTCTAGACTCTATACTACTGGGCTGGTAAACAGTCTCTACCCTAGACTCTATACTACTGGGCTTGTAAACAGTCTCTACTCTAGACTCTATACTACTGGGCTGGTAAACAGTCTCTACTCTATACTACTGGGCTGGTAAACAGTCTCTACTCTAGACTCTATACTACTGGGCTGGTAAACAGTCTCTACTCTATACTACTGGGCTGGTAAACAGTCTCTACCCTAGACTCTATACTACTGGGCTGGTAAACAGTCTCTACTCTAGACTCTAGACTACTGGGCTGGTAAACAGTCTCTACTCTATACTACTGGGCTGGTAATCAGTCTCTACTCTAGACTCTATACTACTGGGCTGGTAAACAGTCTCTACTCTATACTACTGGGCTGGTAAACAGTCTCTACCCTAGACTCTATACTACTGGGCTGGTAAACAGTCTCTACTCTAGACTCTATACTACTGGGCTGGTAAACAGTCTCTACCCTAGACTCTATACTACTGGGCTGACATTACACAGTGTAGACTGCATGGTGCTGATTAATTTGATGTATTTACAGGGGTTTCCATTTAAACCCGATCCCTGATTTTGCTATGCACAGTTAAGAGGCAAACATGGAGGAGGAAATTGAAGCTTAGTCCAGCGAATTGGTTGACGAGGAGTCGTGGCCTGTGGTTCTACACAGGAATGAGGAGGTCTTTCAGCACCACTCATATTCACACACACACACACTCAGAAAATGAAACACACACACGCATTTAGAAAACTAAAACACACACATCTAGAACTAAACACAAACACACACTCATTTAGAAAACTACACACGCATTCAGAAAGCGATGGGGGCATAGCCATGGTCGCCAAAATAATGTCCTGGCCAGAATTTCCATACATGACCCTAAGCATGATGGGATATTGATCGCTTACTTTACTCGGGATCTCCACCCGTATAGAAGAACCTGCTTTCACTGAACACAAATAGAAACGCAGCAGTGCAACAAATGATTTTACCGAGTTTCAGCTCATATAAGGAAATCAGTCATTTGAAACACAATCATTAGGTCCTCATCTACAGCACCAGTCAACACGGTTACTACATGATTCCATGTGTGTTATTTCAGAGTGTTGACGTCTTCATTATTATTCTACAATGTAGAACATAGTACAAAGAAAGAAAACTCCTGGAATGAGTAGATGTGTCCCAAACATTTGACTGGTACTGTACATATTTCACATGACTGGGAATACAGATATGCATCTGATGATCACAGACAACTTATCGAAAGGGAGGGAGGGGCGTGGATCAGAAAACCAGTCGGTATCTGGTGTGACCCCCATTTACCTCATGCAGCGCGGCACATCCCCTTCACATAGAGTTGATCAGGGTTATTGAATGTCTATATTTCGGTTCGGTCTACTTTGTGACCCCCATTTACCTCATGCAGCGCTGCACATCCCCTTCACATAGAGTTGATCAGGGTTATTGAATGTCTATATTTCGGTTCGGTCTACTTTGTGACCCCCATTTACCTCATGCAGCGCGACACATCCCCTCCTCATAGAGTTGATCAGGGTTATTGAATGTCTATATTTCGGTTCGGTCTACTTTGTGACCCCCATTTACCTCATGCAGCGCGACACAGCAACCTCCTCATAGAGTTGATCAGGGTTATTGAATGTCTATATTTCGGTTCGGTCTACTTTGTGACCCCCATTTACATCATGCAGCGCGACACATCCCCTTCACATAGAGTTGATCAGGGTTATTGAATGTCTATATTTCGGTTCCTCATTTACTCAAGTAAACTGTCTGTTGGCCCTAATCTTTCAGAACAGCCCTGTCTTCCTGTGCTATAGGCCAAGATAAACTGTCTGTCGACCAGATGGGCCCTGTCTTCCTGTGCTATAGGCCAAGATAAACTGTCTGTCGACCCGATGGGCCCTGTGCTATAGGCCAAGATAAACTGTCTGTCGACCAGATGGGCCCTGTGCTATAGGCCAAGATAAACTGTCTGTCGACCAGATGGGCCCTGTCTTCCTGTGCTATAGGCCAAGATAAACTGTCTGTCGACCAGATGGGCCCTGTGCTATAGGCCAAGCTAAACTGTCTTGTCGACCAGATGGGCCCTGTGCTATAGGCCAAGCTAAACTGTCTGTCGACCAGATGGGCCCTGTGCTATAGGCCAAGCTAAACTGTCTGTCGACCAGATGAGCCCTGTGCTATAGGCCAAGCTAAACTGTCTGTCGACCAGATGGGCCCTGTGCTATAGGCCAAGCTAAACTGTCTGTCGACCAGATGAGCCCTGTGCTATAGGCCAAGCTAAACTGTCTGTCGACCAGATGAGCCTCCTGTGCTATAGGCCAAGCTAAACTGTCTGTCGACCAGATGGGCCCTGTGCTATAGGCCAAGCTAAACTGTCTGTCGACCAGATGGGCCCTGTGCTATAGGCCTAGCTAAACTGTCTGTCGACCAGATGGGCCCTGTGCTATAGGCCAAGCTAAACTGTCTGTCGACCAGATGAGCCCTGTCTTCCTGCGCTATAGGCCAAGCTAAACTGTCTGTCGACCAGATGGGCCCTGTGCTATAGGCCAAGCTAAACTGTCTGTCGACCAGATGGGCCCTGTGCTATAGGCCAAGCTAAACTGTCTGTCGACCAGATGGGCCCTGTGCTATAGGCCAAGCTAAACTGTCTGTCGACCAGATGAGCCCTGTGCTATAGGCCAAGCTAAACTGTCTGTCGACCAGATGAGCCCTGTGCTATAGGCCAAGCTAAACTGTCTGTCGACCAGATGGGCCCTGTGCTATAGGCCAAGCTAAACTGTCTGTTGACCAGATGAGCCCTGTGCTATAGGCCAAGCTAAACTGTCTGTCGACCAGATGGGCCCTGTGCTATAGGCCAAGCTAAACTGTCTGTTGACCAGATGAGCCCTGTGCTATAGGCCAAGCTAAACTGTCTGTCGGCCAGATGAGCCCTGTGCTATAGGCCAAGCTAAACTGTCTGTTGACCAGATGAGCCCTGTGCTATAGGCCAAGCTAAACTGTCTGTCGGCCAGATGAGCCCTGTGCTATAGGCCAAGCTAAACTGTCTGTTGACCAGATGAGCCCTGTGCTATAGGCCAAGCTAAACTGTCTGTCCACCAGATGAGCCCTGTGCTATAGGCCAAGCTAAACTGTCTGTCGACCAGATGAGCCCCTGTGCTATAGGCCAAGCTAAACTGTCTGTCGACCAGATGGGCCCTGTGCTATAGGCCAAGCTAAACTGTCTGTCGACCAGATGGGCCCTGTGCTATAGGCCAAGATAAACTGTCTGTCGACCAGAAGGGCCCTGTGCTATAGGCCAAGATAAACTGTCTGTCGACCAGATGGGCCCTGTGCTATAGGCCAAGATAAACTGTCTGTCGACCAGATGGGCCCTGTGCTATAGGCCAAGCTAAACTGTCTGTCGACCAGATGGGCCCTGTGCTATAGGCCAAGCTAAACTGTCTGTCGACCAGATGGGCCCTGTGCTATAGGCCAAGCTAAACTGTCTGTCAACCAGATGGGCCCTGTGCTATAGGCCAAGCTAAACTGTCTGTCGACCAGATGGGCCCTGTGCTATAGGCCAAGATAAACTGTCTGTCAACCAGATGGGCCCTGTGCTATAGGCCAAGCTAAACTGTCTGTCGACCAGATGGGCCCTGTGCTATAGGCCAAGATAAACTGTCTGTCGACCAGATGGGCCCTGTGCTATAGGCCAAGATAAACTGGTCTGTTGACCAGATGGGCCCTGTGCTATAGGCCAAGATAAACTGTCTGTTGACCAGATGGGCCCTGTGCTATAGGCCAAGCTAAACTGTCTGTCGACCAGATGGGCCCTGTGCTATAGGCCAAGCTAAACTGTCTGTCGACCAGATGGGCCCTGTGCTATAGGCCAAGATAAACTGTCTGTTGACCAGATGAGCCCTGTGCTATAGGCCAAGCTAAACTGTCTGTCGACCAGATGGGCCCTGTGCTATAGGTCAAGCTAAACTGTCTGTCGACCAGATGGGCCCTGTGCTATAGGCCAAGCTAAACTGTCTGTCGACCAGATGGGCCCTGTGCTATAGGCCAAGCTAAACTGTCTGTCGACCAGATGGGCCCTGTGCTATAGGCCAAGCTAAACTGTCTGTTGACCAGATGAGCCCTGTGCTATAGGCCAAGCTAAACTGTCTGTCAACCAGATGAGCCCTGTGCTATAGGCCAAGCTAAACTGTCTGTCGACCAGATGAGCCCTGTGCTATAGGCCAAGCTAAACTGTCTGTCGACCAGATGAGCCCTGTGCTATAGGCCAAGCTATACTGTCTGTCGACCAGATGGGCCCTGTGCTATAGGCCAAGCTAAACTGTCTGTCGACCAGATGGGCCCTGTGCTATAGGCCAAGCTAAACTGTCTGTCGACCAGATGGGCCCTGTGCTATAGGCCAAGCTAAACTGTCTTGTCGACCAGATGGGCCCTGTGCTATAGGCCAAGCTAAACTGTCTGTTGACCAGATGGGCCCTGTGCTATAGGCCAAGCTAAACTGTCTGTTGACCAGATGGGCCCTGTGCTATAGGCCAAGCTAAACTGTCTTGTCGACCAGATGGGCCCTGTGCTATAGGCCAAGCTAAACTGTCTGTCGACCAGATGGGCCCTGTGCTATAGGCCAAGCTAAACTGTCTGTCGACCAGATGGGCCCTGTGCTATAGGCCAAGCTAAACTGTCTGTCGACCAGATGGGCCCTGTGCTATAGGCCGCTTTAAACTGTCTGTCGACCAGATGGGCCCTGTGCTATAGGCCAAGCTAAACTGTCTGTCGACCAGATGGGCCCTGTGCTATAGGCCAAGCTAAACTGTCTGTCGACCAGATGGGCCCTGTGCTATAGGCCAAGATAAACTGTCTGTCGACCAGATCAGCCCTGTCTTCCTGCGCTATAGGCCAAGCTAAACTGTCTGTCGACCAGATGGGCCCTGTGCTATAGGCCAAGCTAAACTGTCTGTCGACCAGATGGGCCCTGTGCTATAGGCCAAGATAAACTGTCTGTCGACCAGATGGGCCCTGTGCTATAGGCCAAGCTAAACTGTCTGTCAACCAGATGGGCCCTGTGCTATAGGCCAAGCTAAACTGTCTGTCGACCAGATGAGCCCTGTGCTATAGGCCAAGCTAAACTGTCTGTCGACCAGATGGGCCCTGTGCTATAGGCCAAGCTAAACTGTCTGTCAACCAGATGGGCCCTGTGCTATAGGCCAAGCTAAACTGTCTGTCGACCAGATGGGCCCTGTGCTATAGGCCAAGCTAAACTGTCTGTTCGACCAGATGGGCCCTGTGCTATAGGCCAAGATAAACTGTCTGTCGACAGATCAGCCCTGTCTTCCTGCGCTATAGGCCAAGCTAAACTGTCTGTCGACCAGATGGGCCCTGTGCTATAGGCCAAGCTAAACTGTCTGTCGACCAGATGGGCCCTGTGCTATAGGCCAAGATAAACTGTCTGTCGACCAGATGGGCCCTGTGCTATAGGCCAAGCTAAACTGTCTGTCAACCAGATGGGCCCTGTGCTATAGGCCAAGCTAAACTGTCTGTCGACCAGATGAGCCCTGTGCTATAGGCCAAGCTAAACTGTCTGTCGACCAGATGGGCCCTGTGCTATAGGCCAAGCTAAACTGTCTGTCGACCAGATGAGCCCTGTGCTATAGGCCAAGCTAAACTGTCTGTCGACCAGATGGGCCCTGTGCTATAGGCCAAGCTAAACTGTCTGTGCGACCAGATGAGCCCTGTGCTATAGGCCAAGCTAAACTGTCTGTCGACCAGATGAGCCCTGTGCTATAGGCCAAGCTAAACTGTCTGTCGACCAGATGAGCCCTGTGCTATAGGACAAGCTAAACTGTCTGTCGACCAGATGAGCCCTGTGCTATAGGCCAAGCTAAACTGTCTGTCAACCAGATGGGTCCTGTGCTATAGGCCAAGCTAAACTGTCTGTCGACCAGATGGGCCCTGTGCTATAGGCCAAGCTAAACTGTCTGTCGACCAGATGAGCCCTGTGCTATAGGCCAAGCTAAACTGTCTGTCGACCAGATGAGCCCTGTGCTATAGGCCAAGCTAAACTGTCTGTCAACCAGATGGGTCCTGTGCTATAGGCCAAGCTAAACTGTCTGTCGACCAGATGGGCCCTGTGCTATAGGCCAAGCTAAACTGTATGACAATATAAAACAATGAAGATAAAGAAATTAATATTACATGTCTGATCTGTCCCCTGTATATAGCCTCCACATTGACTCTGTACCGGTACCACCTGTATATAGCCTCCACATTGACTCTGTACCGTAATACCCTGTATATAGCCTCCACATTGACTCTGTACCGTAATACCCTGTATATAGCCTCCACATTGACTCTGTACTGCACCCCCTGTATATAGCCTCCACATTGACTCTGTACCGGTACCCCCTGTATATTGCCTCCACATTGACTCTGTACTGGTACCCCCTGTATATAGCCTCCACATTGACTCTGTACTGGTACCCCCTGTATATAGCCTCCTCATTGACTCTGTACCGGTACCCCCTGTATACAGCCTCCACATTGACTCTGTACCGGTACCCCCTGTATATAGCCTCCACATTGACTCTGTACCGTAATACCCTGTATATAGCCTCCACATTGACTCTGTACCGGTACCCCCTGTATATAGCCTCCACATTGACTCTGTACCGGTACCCCCTGTATATAGCCTCCACATTGACTCTGTACCGTAATACCCTGTATATAGCCTCCACATTGACTCTGTACCGGTACCCCCTGTATATAGCCTCCACATTGACTCTGTACCGGTACCCCCTGTATATAGCCTCCACATTGACTCTGTACCGGTACCCCCTGTATATAGCCTCCACATTGACTCTGTACCGGTACCCCCTGTATATAGCTTCGCTATTGTTATTTTACTGCTGCTCTTTAATTATTTGTTACTTTTATTTCCAATTTTTTACTTAAGAAGTTTTAAGAAAAAATAAGTGTTAAGGAATTGTTGGTCAGGTGTCGTGTGAGAAACACATTTCGATTTGAGATTTTTACCAGGATCCTTTTCCCTGTGAAGACATCAGTATATATTACCCTTCAGAGTTTAATACATTAGAAATGTTCATTGAATCGTGTGGTCACTGTGGTGTGCCCACCAGCACCACCAGCACCAGCACCACCACCACCAGCATCACCACCACCAGCACCACCAGCACCACAACCAGAACCAGCACAAGCACCACCACCAGCACCAGCACCACCACCACCACCAGCATCACCACCACCACCACCAGCACCACCACCAGCATCACCACCAGCATCACCACAACCAGCACCACCAGCACCAGCACCACCACCACCAGCACCACCAGCACCACCACCAGAAAATATGAAGGCGAGGTCAGTACAGGTGCATCAAAGCTGGGACCGAGAGACTGAAAAACAGCTTCTATCTCAAGGCCATCAAACTGTTAAACAGCCACCACTAACATTGAGTGGCTGCTGCCAACACACTGACTCAACTCCAGCTCACTTTTATAATGGAAATTGATGGAAAATATATCACAAGCAACTTTAATATTGTAAAAATATTGACGTAATAAATGTATCACTAGCGACTTTAAACAATGCCACTTAATATAATGTTTACATATCCTACATTACTCATCTCATATGTATATACTGTACTCTATA
>NW_027008936.1:0-25000 GCF_036934945.1 Oncorhynchus masou masou
GTCAAATAGAACACAAAAAAAGCAGTCTCCGAATCTCGTAGGATAAGAGTTGAGTAGCCTTGATATAGGACGAGCCCAAAGAAAAAGGAAATAAATGCTTGATGAACTTCAAGAACCTCAATCACATGATGTCAGGCAACCGTGAGGTCAGGCTTGGTATGTGCCTTCATTATATACAGAGGCTTCAACTAATCCACAACAACACTGCCAGGGTCCTGACCAGGACCAAGAAGTCAGACCACATCGAGCTGATCCTGGCCCAACGCCACTGGCTACTGGTCAACTACAGGATCCACATCAAAATCCTCGTATTTAAAGCCTTGAATGGACTTATATTTATTATGGATTGTGATTGTTGTCAAGGAAGCAGCTACTCTTCCTGGGGTTTATTATGGATCCCCATTAGTTCCTGTTGCCAAGGCAGCAGCTTCTCTTCCTGGGGTTTATTATGGATCCCCATTAGTTACTGTTGCCAAGGCAGCAGCTACTCTTCCTGGGGTTTATTATGGATCCCCATTTGTTCCTGCAGAGGCAGCAGCTACTCTTCCTGGGGTTTATTATGGCTCCCCATTAGTTCCTGCCAAGGCAGCAGCTACTCTTCCTGGGGTTTATTATGGATCCCCATTAGTTCCTGTTGCCAAGGCAGCAGCTACTCTTCCTGGGGTTTATTATGGATCCCCATTAGTTCCTGTCAAGGCAGCAGCTACTCTTCCTGGGGTTTATTATGGATCCCCATTAGTTCCTGTTGCCAAGGCAGCAGCTACTCTTCCTGGGGTTTATTATGGATCCCCATTAGTTCCTGTTTCCAAGGCAGCAGCTACTATTCCTGGGGTTTATTATGGATCCCTATTAGTTCCTGCCAAGGCAGCAGCTACTCTTCCTGGGGTTTATTATGGATCCCCATTAGTTCCTGTCAAGGCAGCAGCTACTCTTCCTGGGGTTTAATATGGATCCCCATTTGTTCCTGCCAAGGCAGCAGCTACTCTTCCTGGGGTTTATTATGGCTCCCCATTAGTTCCTGCCAAGGCAGCAGCTACTCTTCCTGGGGTTTATTATGGCTCCCCATTAGTTCCTGCCAAGGCAGCAGCTATTCTTCCTGGGGTTTATTATGGCTCCCCATTAGTTCCTGCCAAGGCAGCAGCTACTCTTCCTGGGGTTTATTATGGATCCCCATTTGTTCCTGCCAAGGCAGCAGCTACTCTCCTGGGGTTTATTATGGCTCCCCATTAGTTCCTGCCAAGGCAGCAGCTACTCTTCCTGGGGTTTATTATGGCTCCCCATTAGTTCCTGCCAAGGCAGCAGCTACTCTTCCTGGGGTTTATTATGGATCCCCATTTGTTCCTGCCAAGGCAGCAGCTACTCTCCTGGGGTTTATTATGGCTCCCCATTAGTTCCTGCCAAGGCAGCAGCTACTCTTCCTGGGGTTTATTATGGCTCCCCATTAGTTCCTGCCAAGGCAGCAGCTACTCTTTCTGGGGTTTATTATGGCTCCCCATTAGTTCCTGCCAAGGCAGCAGCTACTCTTCCTGGGGTTTATTATGGCTCCCCATTAGTTCCTGCCAAGGCAGCAGCTACTCTTCCTGGGGTTTATTATGGATCCCCATTAGTTCCTGCCAAGGCAGCAGCTACTCTTCCTGGGGTTTATTATGGATCCCCATTAGTTCCTGCCAAGGCAGCAGCTACTCTTCCCGGGGTTTTTTATGGCTCCCCATTAGTTCCTGCCAAGGCAGCAGCTACTCTTCCTGGGGTTTATTATGGCTCCCCATTAGTTCCTGCCAAGGCAGCAGCTACTCTTTCTGGGGTTTATTATGGCTCCCCATTAGTTCCTGCCAAGGCAGCAGCTACTCTTCCTGGGGTTTATTATGGCTCCCCATTAGTTCCTGCCAAGGCAGCAGCTACTCTTCCTGGGGTTTATTATGGATCCCCATTAGTTCCTGCCAAGGCAGCAGCTACTCTTCCTGGGGTTTATTATGGATCCCCATTAGTTCCTGCCAAGGCAGCAGCTACTCTTCCCGGGTTTTTTTATGGCTCCCCATTAGTTCCTGCCAAGGCAGCAGCTACTCTTCCTGGGGTTTATTATGGATCCCCATATGTCACTAGCCACTTTAAACAATGCTACCTTATGTAATGTTACTTACCCTACATTATTCATATCATATGTATATACTGTACTCTATATCATCTACTGCATCTTTATGTAATACATGTATCACTAGCCACTTTAACTATGCCACTTTGTTTACATACTCATCTCATGTGTATATACTGTACTTGATACCAACTACTGTATCTTGCCTATGCTGCTCTGTACCATCACTCATTCATATATCTTTATGTACATATTCTTTATCCCCTTACACTTGTGTATAAGACAGTAGTTTTAGAATTGTTAGTTAGATTACTTGTTGGTTATTACTGCATTGTCGGAACTTGAAGCACAAGCATTTCGCTACACTCGCATTAACATCTGCTAACCATGTGTATGTGACAAATACCATTTGATTTGAAACGTTTTATTCAAGAGTATTTAGTTTTTACTATTTTCTACATTGTAGAATAATGAAGATATCAAAACTATGAAATAACACATATGGAATCATGTAGTGACCAAAAAAAGTGTTAAAACATCAAAAAACATTTTATTTGAGTCTCTTCAAACACCCTTTGCCTTGACAGCTTTGCACACTCTTGGCATTCTCTCAAACCAGCTTCATGAGGTAGTCACCTGGATTGCATTTCAATTAACAGGTGTGCCACCAATAATAAGAAGAGACTTGCTTGGGCCAAGAAACACGAGCAATGGACATTAGACTGGTGGAAATCTGTCTGATGAGTCCAAATTTGAGATTTTTGGTTCCAACCGCCATGTCTTTGTGAGACGGAGAGAAGGTGAACGGATGCTCTCTGCATGTGTGGTTCCTACCGTGAAGCATGGAGGAGGTGGTGTGATGGTGCTTTGTTGGTGACACTGTCTGTGATTTATTTAGAATTCAAGGCACACTTAACCAGCATGGCAACCAGCATGGCAACCAGCATGGCAACCAGCATGGCAACCAGCATGGCTACCAGCATGGCTACCAGCATGGCTACCAGCATGGCTACCAGCATGGCTACCAGCATGGCTACCAGCATGGCTACCTCTGCAGCGATACACCTTCACATCTGGGTTGCACTTAGTGGGACAATCATTGGTTTTCCAACAAGACAATGACCCAACACACCACCAGGCTGTGTAACGGCTCTTTGACCAAGCAGGAGAGTGTTGGAGTGCTGCATCAGATGACCTGGCCTCCACAATCACACGAATTCAAATTAATTGAGCAGGTTTGGGATGAGTTGGACCGCAGATTGAAGGAAAAGCAGCTAACAAGTGCTCAGCATATGTGGGAACTCCTTCAAGACTGTTGGAAAAGCATTCCAGGTGACACTGGTTGAGAGAATGCCAAGAGAGTGCAAAGCTGGCATCAAGGCAAAGGGTGGCAACTTTGAAGAATCTAAAACTATATTTGGATTGGTTTAACACTTTTTTGGTTACGAAGTGATTCCACATGTGTTATTTCATAGTTGTGACGTCTTCACTATTATTCTACAATGTAGAAAATAGTAAAAAATAAAGAAGAACCCTTGAATGAGTAGGTGTGTCTAAACTTGACTGGTACTATTTTTTTTATATATATTTTTTTTATCAGTAGATTTTTGAGATGACTAATGAAAAGCGCTATACAAATTAAATGTATTATTATAACGTAAATATAGAATAGAGAAAACCATAAGCAGCATATTTTCTGTCACGTATTCTGAGATGTTGGTGTGTCGGTGTTGGTGTGAGCAGACAGTAGGCCTTTAGTATTATACAAAGAGTTGCTGCCCCCTAGTGGGAAAACGGAGAACACTAAACTGCACAAAACCTTGGAACACCTGTCTGTCTGTGAGAGAGAGGAACTGCACAGCAAGATTGATTCACTCAAACACACGTACCGAAAGGTAGAAAAGCTAAACACTGTTAGTGAATTGACTATATGCAGTGAATAACAGCATCGGTCATGTGGGCTGGACTAGCTACCCAGTTCACTCAGTCATGTGGGATGGACTAGCTACCCAGTTCACTCAGTCATGTGGGCTGGACTAGCTACCCAGTTCACTCAGTCATGTGGGCTGGACTAGCTACCCAGTTCACTCAGTCATGTGGGATGGACTAGCTACCCAGTTCACTCAGTCATGTGGGATGGACTAGCTACCCAGTTCACTCAGTCATGTGGGCTGGACTAGCTACCCAGTTCACTCAGTCATGTGGGATGGACTAGCTACCCAGTTCACTCAGTCATGTGGGATGGACTAGCTACCCAGTTCACTCAGTCATGTGGGCTGGACTAGCTACCCAGTTCACTCAGTCATGTGGGATGGACTAGCTACCCAGTTCACTCAGTCATGTGGGATGGACTAGCTACCCAGTTCACTCAGTCATGTGGGATGGACTAGCTGCCCAGTTCACTCAGTCATGTGGGATGGACTAGCTACCCAGTTCACTCAGTCATGTGGGATGGACTAGCTACCCAGTTCACTCAGTCATGTGGGCTGGACTAGCTACCCAGTTCACTCAGTCATGTAGCTGGACTAGCTACCCAGTTCATTTAGTCATGTGGGCTGGACTAGCTACCCAGTTAATTTAGTCATGTGGGCTGGACTAGCTACCCAGTTCACTCAGTCATGTAGCTGGACTAGCTACCCAGTTCATTTAGTCATGTGGGCTGGACTAGCTACCCAGTTCACTCAGTCATGTGGGATGGACTAGCTACCCAGTTCACTTAGTCATGTGGGATGGACTAGCTACCCAGTTCACTCAGTCATGTGGGATGGACTAGCTACCCAGTTCACTCAGTCATGTGTGATGGACTAGCTACCCAGTTCACTCAGTCATGTGGGATGGACTAGCTACCCAGTTCACTCAGTCATGTGGGATGGACTAGCTACCCAGTTCACTCAGTCATGTGGGATGGACTAGCTACCCAGTTCACTCAGTCATGTGGGCTGGACTAGCTACCCAGTTCACTCAGTCATGTGGGCTGGACTAGCTACCCAGTTCACTCAGTCATGTGGGATGGACTAGCTACCCAGTTCACTCAGTCATGTGGGCTGGACTAGCTACCCAGTTCACTCAGTCATGTGGGCTGGACTAGCTACCCAGTTCACTCAGTCATGTGGGCTGGACTAGCTACCCAGTTCACTCAGTCATGTAGCTGGACTAGCTACCCAGTTCATTTAGTCATGTGGGCTGGACTAGCTACCCAGTTAATTTAGTCATGTGGGCTGGACTAGCTACCCAGTCCACTCAGTCACTGTGGAAGTAGGTCTACAGCGTGACTAGATGACAGATCAACATGGGGATGAATGAGTGAGGTGGTTAGTAGCAGGTGTGCTACAGGTATGTAGCAGGTGAACAGGTATGTAGAGGGTGAACAGGTATGTAGAGGGTGAACAGGTATGTAGCAGGTGAACAGGTATGTAGCAGGTGAACAGGTATGTAGCAGGTGAGCAGGTATGTAGCAGGTGAGCAGGTATGTAGCAGGTGAACAGGTATGTAGCAGGTGAACAGGTATGTAGCAGGTGAACAGGTATGTAGCAGGTGAGCAGGTATGTAGCAGGTGAGCAGGTATGTAGCAGGTGAACAGGTATGTAGCAGGTGAACAGGTATGTAGCAGGTGAACAGGTATGTAGCAGGTGAACAGGTGGACCCCATGGTAAGACTGGAATGGACCACATGTGGACTTACTTCTGGTTTCATGGACGGGGGCACCAGGGTTTGGGAAGGTGGCGGCAGCAAGCTGGAGAATGGGTGCAGTGCCAGGGTGATGGTCTGATGGTGAGAGGACAGTTGGATAGAGGGAGGGCAAGAGACCCAGAGAGAGAGATGGAGGGCAAGAGAGAGAGAGGGAGGGCAAGAGAGAGAGGGATGGACGGAGAGAGGAAGGGTTGGAGCGAGAGAGAGGGAGGGACGGACGGAGGATGAGAGAGAGAGGGAGGTAGGGAGAGAGGAAGAGTCAGAGAGAGAGAGAGAGAGAGAGAGAGAGAGTTGGAGAGAGTTGGAGAGAGAGGGGGGGAGGGACGGACGGAGAATGAGAGAGAGATGGAGGGTTGGAGAGAGGAAGGGTCAGAGAGAGAAAGAAAGAGAGGAAGGGTTGGAGCGAGAGAGAGGGAGTTCACGGACGGACGGAGAGGGGAGGGTGAGAAAGGGAGGGAGAGAAAGGAGGGTTGGAGAGAGAGGGAGACAGAGAGAGATTGAGGTGAATAAGGGGCAGGGTAAATGGCTGGTGGTGAATGATATCATTGAAGCAGAAGCAACAAGACAAGGATGTGCAGTATGAGGACACAGCCACTAGATGGCCACAGTGTACATACAACTAACACACATGGTCATCTCGGTCTTACACCACTATGTAAGACAGTCTGATACACTGTTAACCTCATTCCACAGAGGGTAGAGTATCTGAGTGTATTCACTCCTCCCTTGTACTTGACTGATGAATTAAGGTCACAAATTAATAAATAACTCCCCTCACCTGGTTGTCTCAGTAAGGAACTCCCCTCACCTGGTTGTCTCAGTAAGGAACTCCCCTCACCTGGTTGTCCAGGTCTCAGTAAGGAACTCCCCTCACCTGGTTGTCTAGGTCTCAGTAAGGAACTCCCCTCACCTGGTTGTCTAGGTCTCAGTAAGGAACTCCCTCACCTGGTTGTCTAGGTCTCAGTAAGGAACTCCTCACCTGGTTGTCTAGGTCTCAGTAAGGAACTCCCTCACCTGGTTGTCTAGGTCTCAGTAAGGAACTCCCCTCACCTGGTTGTCTAGGTCTCAGTAAGGAACTCCCCTCACCTGGTTGTCTAGGTCACAGTAAGGAACTCCCCTCACCTGGTCGTCAAGGTCTCAGTAAGGAACCCCTCACCTGGTTGTCTGGGTCTCAGTAAGGAACCCCTCACCTGGTTGTCTAGGTCTCAGTAAGGAACTCCCCAGTCACCTGGTTGTCTAGGTCTCAGTAAGGAACCCCTCACCTGGTTGTCTAGGTCTCAGTAAGGAACTCCCCTCACCTGGTTGTCTAGGTCACAGTAAGGAACTCCCCTCACCTGGTTGTCTAGGTCACAGTAAGGAACTCCCCTCACCTGGTTGTCTAGGTCTCAGTAAGGAACTCCCCACCTGGTTGTCTAGGTCTCAGTAAGGAACTCCCTCACCTGGTTGTCTAGGTCTCAGTAAGGAACTCCCCTCACCTGGTTGTCTAGGTCTCAGTAAGGAACTCCCCTCACCTGGTTGTCTAGGTCACAGTAAGGAACTCCCTCACCTGGTTGTCTAGGTCTCAGTAAGGAACTCCCCTCACCTGGTTGTCTAGGTCTCAGTAAGGAACTCCCCTCACCTGGTTGTCTAGGTCTCAGTAAGGAACTCCCCTCACCTGGTTGTCTAGGTCTCAGTAAGGAACTCCCCTCACCTGGTTGTCTAGGTCTCAGTAAGGAACTCCCCTCACCTGGTTGTCTAGGTCTCAGTAAGGAACTCCCCTCACCTGGTTGTCTAGGTCTCAGTAAGGAACCCCTCACCTGGTTGTCTGGGTCTCAGTAAGGAACCCCTCACCTGGTTGTCTAGGTCTCAGTAAGGAACTCCCCTCACCTGGTTGTCTAGGTCTCAGTAAGGAACCCCTCACCTGGTGAGAGGTCTCAGTAAGGAACTCCCTCACCTGGTTGTCTAGGTCTCAGTAAGGAACTCCCCTCACCTGGTTGTCTAGGTCTCTGTAAGGAACTCCCCTCACCTGGTTGTCTAG
Organism: Oncorhynchus masou masou; assembly: GCF_036934945.1. Taxonomy (NCBI): domain Eukaryota; kingdom Metazoa; phylum Chordata; class Actinopteri; order Salmoniformes; family Salmonidae; genus Oncorhynchus; species Oncorhynchus masou. The sequence goes on from NW_027008936.1 coordinate 7,797, forward strand.
GTCGTAGTAAGGAACTCCCCTCACCTGGTTGTCTAGGTCTCAGTAAGGAACCCCTCACCTGGTCGTCAAGGTCTCAGTAAGGAACTCCCCTCACCTGGTTGTCTAGGTCTCAGTAAGGAACTCCCCTCACCTGGTTGTCTAGGTCTCTGTAAGGAACTCCCTCACCTGGTTGTCTCCCTCACCTGGTCGTCAAGGTCTCAGTAAGGAACCCCTCACCTGGTTGTCTAGGTCTCAGTAAGGAACCCCTCACCTGGTCGTCAAGGTCTCAGTAAGGAACTCCCCTCACCTGGTTGTCTGGGTCTCAGTAAGGAACTCCCCTCACCTGGTTGTCTAGGTCTCAGTAAGGAACTCCCCTCACCTGGTTGTCTAGGTCTCAGTAAGGAACTCCCCTCACCTGGTTGTCTAGGTCTCAGTAAGGAACTCTCCTCACCTGGTTGTCTGGGTCTCAGTAAGGAACTCCCCTCACCTGGTTGTCTAGGTCTCAGTAAGGAACTCCCCTCACCTGGTTGTCTAGGTCTCTGTAAGGAACTCCCCTCACCTGGTTGTCTAGGTCGTAGTAAGGAACTCCCCTCACCTGGTTGTCTAGGTCTCAGTAAGGAACCCCTCACCTGGTCGTCAAGGTCTCAGTAAGGAACCCCTCACCTGGTTGTCTAGGTCTCAGTAAGGAACCCCTCACCTGGTCGTCAAGGTCTCAGTAAGGAACTCCCCTCACCTGGTCGTCAAGGTCTCAGTAAGGAACTCCCCTCACCTGGTTGTCTGGGTCTCAGTAAGGAACTCCCCTCACCTGGTTGTCTGGGTCTCAGTAAGGAACTCCCCTCACCTGGTTGTCTAGGTCTCAGTAAGGAACTCCCCACCTGGTTGTCTAGGTCTCAGTAAGGAACTCCCCTCACCTGGTTGTCTAGGTCTCAGTAAGGAACTCCCCTCACCTGGTTGTCTAGGTCTCAGTAAGGAACCCCTCACCTGGTTGTCTAGGTCTCAGTAAGGAACCCCTCACCTGGTCGTCAAGGTCTCAGTAAGGAACTCCCCCTCACCTGGTTGTCTGGGTCTCAGTAAGGAACTCCCCTCACCTGGTTGTCTAGGTCTCAGTAAGGAACTCCCCTCACCTGGTTGTCTAGGTCTCAGTAAGGAACTCCCCTCACCTGGTTGTCTAGGTCTCAGTAAGGAACTCCCCTCACCTGGTTGTCTAGGTCGTAGTAAGGAACTCCCCTCACCTGGTTGTCTAGGTCACAGTAAGGAACTCCCCTCACCTGGTTGTCTGGGTCTCAGTAAGGAACTCCCCTCACCTGGTTGTCCAGGTCTCAGTAAGGAACTCTCCTCACCTGGTTGTCAAGGTCTCAGTAAGGAACTCTCCTCACCTGGTTGTCTAGGTCGTAGTAAGGAACTCTCCTCACCTGGTTGTCCAGGTCTCAGTAAGGAACTCCCCTCACCTGGTTGTCTAGGTCACAGTAAGGAACCCCTCACCTGGTTGTGTAGGTCGTAGTAAGGAACTCCCCTCACCTGGTTGTCAAGGTCTCAGTAAGGAACTCCCCTCACCTGGTTGTCTCTCAGTAAGGAACCCCCTCACCTGGTTGTCTAGGTCGTAGTAAGGAACTCCCCTCACCTGGATGTCTAGGTCGTAGTAAGGAACTCCCCTCACCTGGTTGTCTCAGTAAGGAACTCCCCTCACCTGGATGTCTGGTCGTGGAAGGAACTCCCCTACCTGGTCGTAAAGGTCTCAAATAATGGAACTCCCCTCACCTGGTTGTCTGGTCTCAGTAAGGAACTCCTCACCTGGTTGTCTAGGTCTCAGTAAGGTTTTCCCCTCACCTGGTTGTCTAGGTCTCAGTAAGGAACCCCTCACCTGGTTGTTGGTCTCAGTAAGGAACTCCCCTCACCTGGTTGTCTAGGTCTCAGTAAGGAACTCTCCTCACCTGGTTGTCTGGGTCTCAGTAAGGAACCCCCTCACCTGGTTGTCTAGGTCTCAGTAAGGAACTCCCCTCACCTGGTTGTCTAGGTCTCAGTAAGGAACTCCCCACCTGGTTGTCTAGGTCTCAGTAAGGAACTCCCCTCACCTGGTTGTCTAGGTCCAGTAAGGAACCCCTCACCTGGTTGTCTGGGTCTCAGTAAGGAACCCCTCACCTGGTTGTCTAGGTCTCAGTAAGGAACTCCCCTCACCTGGTTGTCTAGGTCTCAGTAAGGAACTCCCCTCACCTGGTTGTCTAGGTCTCAGTAAGGAACTCTCCTCACCTGGTTGTCTGGGTCTCAGTAAGGAACCCCTCACCTGGTCGTCAAGGTCTCAGTAAGGAACCCCTCACCTGGTTGTCTAGGTCTCAGTAAGGAACCCCTCACCTGGTCGCTAGGTCTTAATTGAAAGGAAAAACCAAAGAACTGCAGACACTCCCCTCTATAGAATGAGTTTGACACCTCTGGTCTAATAGAATGAATGGAAATGGTGGTGTGGATAGACATTTATGGATTAAAGTGGAAAATAATGGTGATATAATACTTTTTTGGTTTGGATGGAGTAAATACACTTTTGAAGTAGGTAGGTTTTTCATTCATCCCATTGTGTATTGAAAAGTGACTCGGTCCAACTCTCCTATTGGACAATACATTTACCCACCAGTACCCTGGATCAGCCCCCTCTCTACCACCAGTACCCTGGATCAGCCCCCTCTCTACCACCAGTACCCTGGATCAGCCCCCTCTCTACCACCAGTACCCTGGATCAGCCCCTCTCTACCACCAGTACCCTGGATCAGCCCCCTCTCTACCACCAGTACCCTGGATCAGCCCCCTCTCTACCACCAGTACCCTGGATCAGCCCCCTCTCTACCACCAGTACCCTGGATCAGCCCCCTCTCTACCACCAGTACCCTGGATCAGCCCCCAGACGGAGCTAAAACCCACCAGTACCCTGGATCAAATGCCCCTGATTCTCTATAGTACCCTACCATCAGGATCCATAGGACTGGTAGAAAGTCAGTGCCCTATTTCTGAGCACCATAGGACTGGATCAGTGCCCTACTTCTGATCAGGACCCATAGGACCCTGGATCAGTGCCCTACTTCTGATCAGGATCCAGTACCCTGGTATCAGCCCCCTACTTCTGACCAGGACCCATAGGACTGGTAGAAAGTAGTGCCCTACTTCTACCAGGACCAGTACCCTGGTATCAGCCCTACTTCTGAGCAGGACCATAGGACTGGTAGAAAGTAGTGCCCTATTTCTGAGCAGGCCCTAGGACTGGCTGAAGTTCCAAATTTCTGAGCAGGACCCATAGGACTGGTATAGTACCCTACTTCTGAGCAGGACCCATAGGACTGGTAGAAGGTAGTGCCCTATTTCTGAGCAGGACCCATAGGACTGGTAGAAAGTAGTGCCCTATTTCTGAGCAGGACCCATAGGACTGGTAGAAAGTAGTGCCCTATTTCTGAGCAGGACCCATAGGACTGGTAGAAAGTAGTGCCGTATTTCTGATCAGGACCCATAGGACTGGTAGAAAGTAGTGCCCTACTTCTGATCAGGATCCATAGGACTGGTAGAAAGTAGTGCCCTACTTCTGAGCAGGACCCATAGGACTGGTAGAAAGTAGTGCCCTACTTCTGAGCAGGACCCATAGGACTGGTAGAAAGTAGTGCCCTATTTCTGAGCAGGACCCATAGGACTGGTAGAAAGTAGTGCCCTATTTCTGAGCAGGACCCATAGGACTGGTAGAAGGTAGTGCCCTACGTAGGGAATAGATTGCCATTTAAGGACCCTGTCTTGTTTATCCCAACCGTCAGACACCAGTTTAGCTAATGAGATGATTCCCCATCACAGACATTATCTTGTTTGGTGGAGGAATGCAGCTCAGTCGATCAGGCTGTCCGGAGGAGGAAGAGGAAATGGAGGAAGAGCGACACAGACTGACATATGACCATGTCCCATTATACCAGAACCCTCCCTGAAGCTATAAAGACAGCACCAAGCAGGACTTGGCATCCACAGCTTACGTCACCACCTAATACCGTTGAAGTTGGAAGTTTACATACACTTAGGTTGGAGTCATTTTTCAACCCACTCCACAAATTTCTTGTCAAAACTATAGTTTGTCAACAAGTCAGTTAGGACATCTACTTTGTGCATGACACAAGTCATTTTTCCAACAATTGTTTACAGACAGATTATTTCAATTCACTGTATCACAATTCCAGTGGGTCAGAAGTTTACATACACTAAGTTGACTGTACCTTTAAACAGCTTGGAAAATTCCAGCAAATGATGTCATGGCTTTAGAAGCTTCTGCTAACTTTAGAAGCTTCTGCTAACTGACATAATTTGAGTCAATTGGAGGTGTACCTGTGGATGTATTTCAAGGCCTACCTTCAAACTCAGTGCCTCTTTGTTTGACATCATGGGAATATGAAAAGAGATCAGCCAAGACCCCAGAAAACAATTGTTGACATCCACAAATTTCCAAACGCCTGAAGGTACCACCTTCATCTGTACAACCAATAGTACGCAAGTATAAACACCATGGGAATACGCAGCCGTCATACTGCTCAGGAATGAGACGCGTTCTGTCTCCTAGATATGAACGTACTTTGGTGAAAATATTACAAATCAATCACAGAACAGCAGCAAAGGACATTGTGAAGATGCTGGAGGAAACCGGTACAAAAGTATCTATATCCACAGTAAAACGAGTCCTATATTGACATAACCTGAAAGGTCGCTCAGCAAGGAAGAAGCCACTGCTCCAAAACTGCCATAAAAAAAGCCAAACTACGGTTTGCAACTGCACATGGGGACAGAGATGGTACTTTTTGGAGAAATGTCATCGGGTCTGATGAAACAAAAATAGAACAGTTTTGCCATAATGACCATCGTTATGTTTGGAGGAAAAAGGGGGATGCTTGCAAGCCGAAGAACACCATCCCAACTGTGAAGCACGGGGGCGGGAGCATCATGTTGTGGGGGTGCTTTGCTGCAGGAGGGACGAGTGCACTTCACAAAATAGATGGCCTCATGAGGAAGGAAAATTATGTGGATATATTGAAGCAACATCTCAAGATATCAGTCAGGAAGTTAAAGCTTGGTCGCAAATGGGTCTTCCAAATGGACAATGACTCCGAGCATACTTCCAAAGTTGTGGCAAAATGGCTTAAGGACAACAATGTCAAGGTATTGGAGTGGCCATCAAATCCCTGACCTCAATCCTATAGAACATTTATAGGCAGAAAACAAGGAGAACAAGGAGAAAACAAGGAGGCCGACAAACCTGACTCAGTCACACCATCTCCGTCAGGAAGAATGGGCCAACAATCACCCTACTTATTGTGGGAAGCTTGTGGAAGGCTGCCCGAGACGTTTGACCCAAATTAAACAATTTAAAGGCAATGCTACCAAATACTAATTGGGTGTATGTAAACTTCTGACTCACTGGGAATGTGATGAAAGGAATAATAGCTGAAATAAATAATTCTCTCTGGATAAGACGTGACGGGATACTATACGATCTTACTGGATACTATACGATGTTACTGGATACTGTACGATGTTACTGGATACTGTACGATGTTACTGGATACTGTACGATGTTACTGGATACTGTACGATGTTACTGGATACTATACGATGTTACTGGATACTATACGATGTTACTGGATACTATACGATGTTACTGGATACTATACGATGTTACTGGATACTATACGATGTTACTGGATACTATACGATGTTACTGGATACAGTACGATGTTACTGGATGTTACTGGATACTGTACGATGTTACTGGATACTATACGATGTTACTGGATAATATACGATGTTACTGGATAATATCGATGTTACTGGATACTGTGCGATGTTACTGGATACTATGTTACTGGATACTGTACGATGGATACTATACGATGTTACTGGATACTATACGATGTTACTGGATACTATGTTACTGACATGTTACTGGATACTATGCGATGTTACTGGATACTATACGATGTTACTGGATAATATACGATGTTACTGGATACTATACGATGTTACTGGATACTATACGATGTTACTGGATACTGTACGATGTTACTGGATACTGTACGATGTTACTGGATACTATACGATGTTACTGGATACTATACGATGTTACTGGATACTATACGATGTTACTGGATACTATACGATGTTACTGGATACTATACGATGTTACTGGATACTATACGATGTTACTGGATACTATACGATGTTACTGGATACTATACGATGTTACTGGATACTATACGATGTTACTGGATACTATACGATGTTACTGGATACTATACGATGTTACTGGATACTATACGATGTTACTGGATACTATACGATGTTACTGGATGTTACTGGATACTATACGATGTTACTGGATACTATACGATGTTACTGGATACTATACGATGTTACTGGATACTATACGATGTTACTGGATACTATACGATGTTACTGGATACTATACGATGTTACTGGATACTATACGATGTTACTGGATACTATACGATGTTACTGGATACTATACGATGTTACTGGATACTATACGATGTTACTGGATACTATACGATGTTACTGGATACTATACGATGTTACTGGATACTATACAATGTTACTGGATACTATACGATGTTACTGGATACTATACGATGTTACTGGATACTATACAATGTTACTGGATACTATACGATGTTACTGGATACTATACGATGTTACTGGATACTATACAATGTTACTGGATGTTACTGGGATACTATCACGATGTTACTGGATACTATACGATGTTACTGGATGTTACTGGATACTATACGATGTTACTGGATACTATACTATCGATGTTACTGGATACTATACGATGTTACTGGATACTATACGATGTTACTGGATACTATACGATGTTACTGGATACTATACGATGTTACTGGATACTATCGATGTTACTGGATACTATACGATGTTACTGGATACTATACGATGTTACTGGATACTATCGATGTTACTGGATACTATACGATGTTACTGGATACTATACGATGTTACTGGATACTATACGATGTTACTGGATACTATACGATGTTACTGGATACTATACGATGTTACTGGAAACTATACGATGTTACTGGATAATATACGATGTTACTGGATACTATACAATGTTACTGGATACTATACGATGTTACTGGATACTATACGATGTTACTGGATACTATACGATGTTACTGGATACTATACGATGTTACTGGATACTATACGATGTTACTGGATACTATACGATGTTACTGGATACTATACGATGTTACTGGATACTGGATGTTACTGGATACTATACGATGTTACTGGATACTATACGATGTTACTGGATACGATGTTACTGGATACTATGTTACTGGATACTATACGATGTTACTGGATACTATACGATGTTACTGGATACTATACGATGTTACTGGATACTATACGATGTTACTGGATACTATACGATGTTACTGGATACTATACGATGTTACTGGATACTATACTATCGATGTTACTGGATACTATACGATGTTACTGGATACTATACTGTGTGTTACTGGATACTATACATGTTACTGGATACTATGTGGATGTTACTGGATACTATACAATGTTACTGGATACTATACGATGTTACTGGATACTATACGATGTTACTGGATACTATACATGTTACTGGATACTATACGATGTTACTGGATACTATACATGTTACTGGATACTATACGATGTTACTGGATACTATACGATGTTACTGGATACTATACGATGTTACTGGATACTATACAATGTTACTGGATACTATAGCAATGTTACTGGATACTATACGATGTTACTGGATACTATACGATGTTACTGGATACTATCATGTTACTGGATACTATACGATGTTACTGGATACTATACGATGTTACTGGATACTATACACCTGTTACTGGATACTATTGATGTTACTGGATACTGCTACGATGTTACTGGATACTATCGATGTTACTGGATACTATATGTTACTGGATACTATACGATGTTAGGATAACTCATCGATGTTACTGGATTCTATCACAGGTTACTGGATAATATACATCTCCATGTTACTGGATAATCCATGTTACTGGATACTATTGTTACTGGATACTATACGATGTTACTGGATACTATACGATGTTACTGGATACTATACGATGTTACTGGATACTATACGTGTTACTGGATACTATACGATGTTACTGGATACTATTACGATACTATACGATGTTACTGGAAACCTATCCACAATGTTACTGGATAATATACGATGTTACTGGATACTATATGTTACTGGATACTATACAATGTTACTGGATACTGTACGATGTTACTGGATACTATACATGTTACTGGATACTATAGATGTTACTGGATACTATACATGTTACTGGATACTGTAGATGTTACTGGATACTATAGATGTTACTGGATACTATACAGGTAGATGTTACTGTAGATACTATACGATGTTACTGGATACTATACGATGTTACTGGATACTATACGATGTTACTGGATACAATACAATGTTACTGGATACTATAGATGTTACTGGATACTATACGATGTTACTGGATACTATACATGTTACTGGATACTATACGATGTTACTGGATACTATACATGTTAATAGATACTATATTCTGTAGTGAATGGGAAGGATCTTACTGTTTCTTTCTCTCTGTGTGATTTTGTGTGGTAGAGTACATGTACATAGCTGCGCTGGTGTGTGTGAGTGTGTGTGTGTGTGTGTGTGTGTGTGTGTGTGTGTGTGTGTCTTACTGGTGACAGCACTGGCGTTCAATGGGTGTGTCAGCTCTCAGGTACTGGGTGGTCTGGGTGGACAATGGGACAGGCCCTGGGAACTGTACTGTCTGAAACACTGGAAGAGAGGAAGAGACAGAGATAACAATAGTACTAGTGATGAAAGCAAGGAAGGAGAGGAGAGTGGGAGAAGACAACAACACCTGCCACTTACAAACATCATTATTAAAGGTAGAGTACTGCTCCGCTCCTATTGGCCACCTAAACAGGTGCTCTGCTCCTATTGGCCACCTAAACACCTGCTCTGCTCCTATTGACATCGCCCTGGACCATAGACTTAGTTAGACAACTCATCGTTGTATTACGTAGATCAAATCACAGGCAGGACCATTGAGGACATCTCCAGTTTGAATAAGTCCATTTTTTCTTCCTCTTTAATGTGTTTGTGTTTGATTAATGTGTGTCTTTACATGAAGAAAACATGTTCACATTACCAGGTACATTAATAACAGGGTAAACCTACTCCACAAGTATGTATTAGGCTGTTGAATCCTAGTCAGCACATCCAATGTGAGTACATCTGTTGTTTAATACAGTACATCAATACAGGTAGAGTACTGTAACAGTAGTAGATCAATACAGGTAGAGTACTGTAGATCAATACAGGTAGAGTACTGTAGCAGTGGTAGATCAATACAGGTAGAGTACTGTAGATCAATACAGGTAGAGTACTGTAGCAGTGGTAGATCAATACAGGTAGAGTACTGTAGATCAATACAGGTAGAGTACTGTAGATCAATACAGGTAGAGCACTGTAGATCAATACAGGTAGAGTACTGTAGATCAATACAGGTAGAGTACTGTAGCAGTAGTAGATCAATACAGGTAGAGTACTGTGGCAGTAGTAGATCAATACAGGTAGAGTACTGTAGATCAATACAGGTAGAGTACTGTAGATCAATACAGGTAGAGTACTGTAGATCAATACAGGTAGAGTACTGTAGATCAATACAGGTAGAGTACTGTAGATCAATACAGGTAGAGTACTGTAGATCAATACAGGTAGAGTACTGTAGATCAATACAGGTAGAGTACTGTAGATCAATACAGGTAGAGTACTGTAGATCAATACAGGTAGAGTACTGTAGATCAATACAGGTAGAGTACTGTAGATCAATACAGGTAGAGTACTGTAGATCAATACAGGTAGAGTACTGTAGATCAATACAGGTAGAGTACTGTAGATCAATACAGGTAGAGTACTGTAGATCAATACAGGTAGAGTACTGTAGATCAATACAGGTAGAGTACTGTAGCAGTGGTAGATCAATACAGGTAGAGTACTGTAGATCAATACAGGTAGAGTACTGTAGATCAATACAGGTAGAGTACTGTAGATCAATACAGGTAGAGTACTGTAGATCAATACAGGTAGAGCACTGTAGATCAATACAGGTAGAGTACTGTAGATCAATACAGGTAGAGTACTGTAGATCAATACAGGTAGAGCACTGTAGATCAATACAGGTAGAGTACTGTAGATCAATACAGGTAGAGTACTGTGGCAGTAGTAGATCAATACAGGTAGAGTACTGTAGATCAATACAGGTAGAGTACTGTAAATCAATACAGGTAGAGTACTGTAGATCAATACAGGTAGAGTACTGTAGATCAATACAGGTAGAGTACTGTAGATCAATGCAGGTAGAGTACTGTAGATCAATACAGGTAGAGTACTGTAGATCAATACAGGTAGAGTACTGTAGATCAATACAGGTAGAGTACTGTAGATCAATACAGGTAGAGCACTGTAGATCAATACAGGTAGAGTACTGTAGATCAATTCAGGTAGAGTACTGTAGATCAATACAGGTAGAGTACTGTAGATCAATACAGGTAGAGTACTGTAGATCAATACAGGTAGAGTACTGTGGCAGTAGTAGATCAATACAGGTAGAGTACTGTAGATCAATACAGGTAGAGTACTGTAGCAGTAGTAGATCAATACAGGTAGAGTACTGTAGATCAATACAGGTAGAGTACTGTAGCAGTGGTAGATCAATACAGGTAGAGTACTGTAGATCAATACAGGTAGAGTACTGTAGATCAATACAGGTAGAGTACTGTAGATCAATACAGGTAGAGTACTGTAGCAGTAGTAGATCAATACAGGTAGAGTACTGTAGATCAATACAGGTAGAGCACTGTAGATCAATACAGGTAGAGTACTGTAGCAGTAGTAGATCAATACAGGTAGAGTACTGTAGATCAATACAGGTAGAGTACTGTAGCAGTAGTAATCAGGTGAGTACTGTAGCAGTACTGTAGATCAATACAGGTAGAGTACTGTAACAGTAGTAGATCAATGCAGGTAGAGTACTGTAGATCAATACAGGTAGAGTACTGTAGATCAATGCAGGTAGAGTACTGTAGATCAATACAGGTAGAGTACTGTACAGTAGTAGATCAATACAGGTAGAGTACTGTATATCAATACAGGTAGAGTACTGTAGATCAATACAGGTAGAGTACTGTAGATCAATACAGGTAGAGTACTGTAGATCAATACAGGTAGAGTACTGTAGCAGTAGTAGATCAATACAGGTAGAGTACTGTAGTAGTAGATCAATACAGGTAGAGTACTGTAGCAGTAGTAGATCAATACAGGTAGATTACACTGTAGATCAATACAGGTAGAGTACTGTAGCAGTAGTAGATCAATACAGGTAGAGTACTGTATACCAATACAGGTAGAGTACTGTATACCAATACAGGTAGAGTGCTGTAGATCAATACAGGTAGAGTACTGCAGATCAATACAGGTAGAGTACTGTAACAGTAGTAGATCAATACAGGTAGAGTACTGTAGATCAATACAGGTAGAGTACTGTAGATCAATACAGGTAGAGTACTGTAGATCAATACAGGTAGAGTGCTGTAGATCAATACAGGTAGAGTACTGTAGATCAATGCAGGTAGAGTAGTACTGTAGATCAATACAGGTAGAGTACTGTAGCAGTCAATCAATGCAGGTAGAGTACTGTAGATCAATACAGGTAGAGTACTGTAGATCAATGCAGGTAGAGTACTGTAGATCAATACAGGTAGAGTACTGTAGATCAGTAGGTAGATACAATACAGGTAGAGTACTGTATATCAATACAGGTAGAGTACTGTAGATCAATACAGGTAGAGTACTGTATATCAATACAGGTAGAGTACTGTAGATCAATACAGGTAGAGTACTGTAGATCAATACAGGTAGAGTACTGTATACCAATACAGGTAGAGTACTGTAGATCAATACAGGTAGAGTACTGTAGCAGTAGTGAAGCTGCTGATGCTGAAATCCCTTGTTAGTAAACAGGCCAAATTAGCAAGGACTAGGTCTGACAGACCTCCCTGGTCTAATTCTCTCTATGGTTGGGACCTACTGTCTGCTCGTCCTTCATACAGACAGAGAAACCCAGCGCTGCTGTTCAAGACAACGTTTCACTCAGTAAATCCTGTTTAGCATCGTCCTACTTAAAACAACAACAAGAGTTTGTCTGTTCACTGCAAGAATCTCACCAACAAGTCTGATCAAATTAACAAACAGCATTAAAAACAACTTGATTTTCTCTCAAATATTACATTAGATAGATCCCTGGCTGGCTGTGGGAGCATGTGAGACACTTTGTTCTGCTGTGTGTGTGTGAGAGTGAGAGAGAGGAGAAGAGAGGCAAGACAAACCGAGGATTCTTTTCAACAAGATAACACAGACTGACTGACAAGAGGCTGATATGAATCTACCAAGATGGAAACCGTGGCAGAAAATATTATCTAGAACACTTCTATAATCTAAACTCCTAACACCTGACACCATCCCTTACGGTGTTAGGATGTTTCTCTCAGTGTACAAAGGACAACTGATCTAGGATCAAGTCCCCTTTCTGATCCATTAAGAGTTTAAAAAAAGAAGGTCAAACTGATCCTACATCAGCACCCCTGTTGTTCTGATAACCAAACTAATACAGTGGTCTAGACACCTGGAGGGGACAGTTCATTTATTAGCTTCATAAACATTGAGCAGGTTTCAACTCGCTCTCTAAAACTAAGCACATATCTTTGCAAATATTAAAAGCCAAGCTGTGTTGGCTCACGAGGAACAACACTAGGGCTGGCGTAATTAGCGTATAATGATGGTTATAAATGTTTTAAAAAAAAACAATAATATTGAAATAAAAGAATATAATTGTGAATGAAAAGAACAGCTGACTGAATACGGACCCTGCCGGGCATTCATGTGGTTCAGTCTGTTTCTGCTGTAACTTCGCTGCTCCTTACTGAAACAAGCTTTTAGTAGCACACAAGCCCCTCCCTGCAGCAGCAACACTTTCAGGAAGGAACGGAGGAGTGGAGAACATTTGCATTTTTTGTACTTTATTTTTTTAATAAAGTGTTATAAAAAATTGTACTTTCCTCATTCCTTACTGCTGCTAGATAGATAGATAGATCTATCTATATATCTATATCTATATATATATATTAAGCATTAAGCACACAATAATAATTTATACATTTTTACACAAAACATAGAAAGACCTTATTTACTTCAGTATTCAGACCCTTTGCTGTGAGACTCAAAATTGAGCTCAGGTGCATCCTGTTTCCATTGACCGTCCTTGAGATGTTTCTACAACTTGATTGGAGTCCACATGTGGAAAACTCAATTGATTGGACATGATTTGGAAAGACACACACCTGTCTATAGAAGGTCTCACATTTGACAGTGCATGACAGAGCAGAACCCAAGCCATAAGGTTGAAGGAATTGTCCGTAGAGCTCATAGACAGGATTGTGTCGAGGCACAGATCTGGGGAAGGGTACCAAAATATTTCTGCAGCATTGAAGGTCCCCAAGAACACAGCGGCCTCCATCATTCTTAAATGGAAGAAGTTTGGAACCTCCAAGAGACGCCCTAGAGGCCGGCCGCCCGGCCAAACTGAGCAATCAGGGGAGGGCCTTTCTCAAGCAGGTGACCAAGGACCTGTTCCTCTGTGGTGATGGGAGAACCTTCCAGAAGGACAACCATCTCTGCAGCACTCCACCAATTAGGCCTTTATGGTAGAGTGGCCAGACGGAAGCCACTCCTCAGTAAAAGGCACATGACAGCCCGCTTGGAGTTTACCAAAAGGTACCTAAAGGACTCTCAGACCATGTGAAACAAGATTCTCTGGTCTGATGAAACCAAGATTGAACTCTTTGGCCTGAATGCCAAGCGTCACGTCTGGAGGAAATCTGGCACCATCCCTACGGTGAAGCATGGTGGTGGATTGAATGTCCTTGAGTAGCCCAACCAGAGCCCGGACTGGAACCCCATTGAACATCTCTGGAGAGTCCTGAAAACAGCTGTGCAGCAACGCTCCCCATCCAACCTGACAGAGTTTAAAAGGATCTGCAGAGAGACTCCCCAAATACAGGTGTGCCAAGCTTGTAGCGTCATACTCAACAAGACTTGATGCTGTAATCGCTGCCAAAGGTGCTTCAACAAAGTACTGAGTAAAGGATCTGAATACTAATGGAAATGTCATATGTGCTTTTTATTTTTTATAAATTAGTAAAAATGTGTAAAAACCTGTTTTTGCTTTGTCATTATGGGGTTTTGTGATGTCATTATGGGGTTTTGTGATGTCATTATGGGGTTTTGTGATGTCATTATGGGGTTTTGATGTCATTATGGGGTTTTGTGATGTCATTATGGGGTTTTGTGATGGGGTTTTGTGATGTCATTATGGGGTATTGTGATGTCATTATGGGGTATTGATGTCATTTTGATGAGGGAAATTATGGGGTATTGTGATGTCATATTTATGTCATTATGGGGTATTGTGTGTAGACCATTTTTTAGAATAAGGCTGTATTGTAACAAAACTGTTTATTTATTTTTAGTTATAAAGGTTTTTCTCAATGAGATAAAATATATTTTCCAAGAGAGTGTGTGTGTGTGTGTGTGTGTGTGTGTGTGTGTGTGTGTGTGTGTGTGTGTGTGTGTGTGTTATATATTAATCCAGAACCCCAGTACTAACCTGTCGTCCAGCTCCACTCTCTTCATGCTGTGTAGATGCATGACAGCCAGAACAATGGCTACCAGGAAGATGACAGCACAGCAGACCCCGACACTGATATAAAACACCCTGGTAGAGGTGGTAGGTATGGACACTCCATCTGGAGGAGAGAGAGGGATAGAGGTCAGAGGTTAGAGAGAGAGAGAGAGGGACAGCAGACCCCGACACTGATATAGAACACCCTGGTAGAGGTGGTAGGTATGGACACTCCATCTGGAGGAGAGAGAGGGATAGAGGTCAGAGGTTAGAGAGAGAGAGAGAGACAGACAGCAGACCCCGACACTGATATAGAACACCCTGGTAGAGGTGGTAGGTATGGACACTCCATCTGGAGGAGAGAGAGGATAGAGGTCAGAGGTTAGAGAGAGAGAGACAGCAGACCCCGACACTGATATAGAACACCCTGATAGAGGTGGTAGGTATGGACACTCCATCTGGAGGAGAGAGAGGGATAGAGGTCAGAGGTTAGAGAGAGAGAGAGAGACAGCAGACCCCAACACTGATATAGAACACCCTGATAGAGGTGGTAGGTATGGACACTCCATCTGGAGGAGAGAGAGGGATAGAGGTCAGAGGTTAGAGAGAGAGAGAGAGACAGCAGACCCCAACACTGATATAGAACACCCTGATAGAGGTGGTAGGTATGGACACTCCATCTGGAGGAGAGAGAGGGATAGAGGTCAGAGGTTAGAGAGAGAGAGACAGACAGCAGAAACCCGACACTGATATAGAACACCCTGGTAGAGGTGGTAGGTATGGACACTCCATCTGGAGGAGGGAAGACATCACAGACCAAATATAGCAGAGAACGAGAGTAAAGAGGGAGATGTGACAGACAAGCAGAAATGCCAGAGGCTTTGATCCAGGCTCTGTCTGAAAGAGCTCCCGTCAGGGTACCTGGAAAAGCCTCTCCTTACACCCGGTGTCTTTCTGAAAGCTTTCATCTTTATGTCTGTTAAAAGCCTCTCCTCTAGCTTACCTTTCCAGTCTCCTCTCCACCCCACCAGTCTCCTCTCCACCCTACCAGTCTCCACCCTACCAGTCTCCACCCTACCAGTCTCCACCCTACCAGTCTCCACCCTACCAGTCTCCACCCTACCAGTCTCGTCTCCACCCTACCAGTTCCCTCTCCATCCGACCAGTCCCCTCTCCACCCTACCAGTCCCCTCTCCAACCTACCAGTCTCCAACCTACCAGTCTCCACACTACCAGTCTCCACCCTACCAGTCCCCTCTCCAACCTACCAGTCTCCAACCCTACCAGTCCCCTCTCCACCCTACCAGTCCCCTCTCCACCTACCAGTCTCCAACCTACCAGTCTCCTCTCCACCCTACCAGTCCCCTCTCCACCCTACCAGTCCCCTCTCCACCCTACCAGTCCCCTCTCCACCCTACCAGTCCCCTCTCCACCCTACCAGTCCCCTCTCCACCCTACCAGTCCCCTCTCCACCCTACCAGTCTCCTCTCCACCCTACCAGTCTCCTCTCCACCCTACCAGTCCCCTCTCCACCCTACCAGTCTCCTCTTCACCCTACCAGTCCCCTCTCCAACCTACAAGTCCCCTCTCCACCCTACCAGTCCCCTCTCCACCCTACCAGTCTCCAACCTACCAGTCTCCTCTCCACCCTACCAGTCCCCTCTCCACCCAACCAGTCTCCACCCTACCAGTCTCCACCCTACCAGTCTCCTCTTCACCCTACCAGTCTCCTCTCCACCCAACCAGTCTCCACCCTACCAGTCTCCACCCTACCAGTCTCCTCTTCACCCTACCAGTCTCCTCTCCACCCTACCAGTCCCCTCTCCAACCTACCAGTCCCCTCTCCACCCTACCAGTCCCCTCTCCAACCTACCAGTCCCCTCTCCAACCTACCAGTCCCCTCTCCAACCTACCAGTCCCCTCTCCAACCTACCAGTCCCCTCTCCACCCTACCAGTCCCCTCTCCAACCTACCAGTCCCCTCTCCAACCTACCAGTCCCCTCTCCACCCTACCAGTCTCCACCCTACCAGTCTCCACCCTACCAGTCTCCTCTCCACCCACCACCAGTCCCCTCTCCACCCTACCAGTCCCCTATCCACCCTACCAGTCCCTCTCCACCCTACCAGTCTCCACCCCTACCAGTCCCCTCTCCAACCTACCAGTCTCCTCTCCACCCTACAGTCTCCTCTCCACCCTACCAGTCCCCTCTCCACCCTACCAGTCTCTCTCCACCCTACCAGTCTCTTCTCCACCCCTACCAGTCCCCTCTCCACCCTACCAGTCTCCACCCTACCAGTCCCCTCTCCACCCTACCAGTCTCCTCTCCACCC
>NW_027008936.1:30000-47500 GCF_036934945.1 Oncorhynchus masou masou
AAGCACTTTTGGCAGCGATGACAGCTGTGAGTCTTTCTGGGTCAGTCTCTAAAGATCTTTCCACACCTGGATTGTGTGGAACCTGCAACATTTGACCATTGTTCTTTTCAACATTCTTCAAGCTCTGCCAAATTGGTTGTTGATCATTGCCAGACAACTATTTTCAGGTCTTGACATAGATTTAAAAGTATATTTAAGTCAAAACTGTAACTCAGGAACAGTCACTGTCTCCTTGGTAAACAACTCCAGTGTATAGTTGGCCTTGTGTTTTAGGTTATTGTCCTGCTGAAAGGTGAATTCATCTCCCAGAGTCTGGTGGAAAACAGACTCAACCATTCAACTCTGTTTTAAAGAGCCTCATGGTGAAATCCCCCTGCGGATTCCTTCCTCTCCGGCAACTGAGTTAGGAAGGACGCCTGTATCTTTGTAGTGACTGGGTGTATTGACGCACCATCCACAGTGTAATTAATTAACTTTTCCTATCGACCAATAGGTGTCCTTCTTTGCAAAGACATTGGAAAACCTTCCTGGTCTGTGTGGTTGAATCTGTGTTTGAAATTCCGCGGCTCAACTGAGGGAACCTTACAGATAATTGTATGTGTGTGTGGTACAGAGATGAGGTAGTCATTAAAACAATCATGTTAAACACTATTATTACACACAGAGTGAGTCCATGCAACTCATTATGTGACTCGATAAGCACATTTTTACTCCTGAACTTATTTAGGCTTGACATAAACAAAGGGGTTGAATACTTATTGACTCAAAACTTTTCACATTTATAAAACATTTAAAAAAACATAATTGACATTATGGGGTTTCGAGGGGTAATTTCACCCATAGTTAAAGTCAGGCTGTGACACAACACAAAAATAGACCAGGGGTGTGAATACTGTCTGAAGGAAGTGCTGATTGGTTGACAGACCTGAGGCTGTGCGAGGCACCTCCCCCTGGGTAGAGATGTTGCTCTGTGGTTGGTTCATAGCTGCAGGGTTGTCCACATGGAAACCCATCTGGTAATCAACCTGCAGGAGAGGAGAGGAGAGGACGATCAGTGTGTGTGTGTGTGTGTGTGTGTGTGTGTGTGTGTGTGTGTGTGTGTGTGTGTGTGTGTGTGTGTGTGTGTGTAGCCTATAGACTGGCGTCCCGCGAGACTGCAGGGCAGCGAGACAGCAGCGAGACAGCAAAGCAGCGAGACAGCAAAGCAGCGAGACAGCAGCGAGACAGCAAAGCAGCGAGATGGAAGGGCAGCGAGACAGCAAAGCAGCGAGACAGCAAAGCAGCGAGACGGAAGGGCAGCGAGACAGCAAAGCAGCGAGACAGCAAAGCAGCGAGACAGCAAAGCAGCGAGACAGCAAAACAGCGAGACGGAAGGGCAGCGAGACAGCGAGACAGCAAAGCAGCGAGACAGCAGCGAGACAGCAAAGCAGTGAGACGGAAGGGCAGCGAGACAGCAGCGAGACAGCAAAGCAGCGAGACGGAAGGGCAGCGAGACAGCAAAGCAGCGAGACGGAAGGGCAGCGAGACAGCAAAGCAGCGAGACGGAAGGGCAGCGAGACGGAAGGGCAGCGAGACGGAAGGGCAGCGAGACAGCAAAGCAGCGAGACGGCAGGGCAGAGAGACAGCAAAGCAGCGAGACGGAAGGGCAGCGAGACAGCAAAGCAGCGAGATGGA
This sequence comes from Oncorhynchus masou masou, assembly GCF_036934945.1. Classification (NCBI taxonomy): domain Eukaryota; kingdom Metazoa; phylum Chordata; class Actinopteri; order Salmoniformes; family Salmonidae; genus Oncorhynchus; species Oncorhynchus masou. The sequence continues at coordinate 31,675 of NW_027008936.1, forward strand.
AGGGCAGCGAGACAGCAAAGCAGCGAGACGGAAGGGCAGCGAGACAGCAGCGAGACAGCAAAGCAGCGAGACGGAAGGGCAGCGAGACGGCAGGGCAGAGAGACGGAAGGGCAGCGAGACAGCAAAGCAGTGAGACGGAAGGGCAGCGAGACGGAAGGGCAGCGAGACAGCAGCGAGACAGCAAAGCAGCGAGACGGAAGGGCAGCGAGACAGCAAAGCAGCGAGACGGAAGGGCAGCGAGACAGCAAAGCAGCGAGACGGAAGGGCAGCGAGACAGCAGCGAGACAGCAAAGCAGCGAGACGGAAGGGCAGAGAGACGGCAGGGCAGAGAGACGGCAGGGCAGAGAGACGGCAGGGCAGCGAGACGGCAGGGCAGCGAGACGGAAGGGCAGAGAGACAGCAAAGCAGCGAGACGGAAGGGCAGCGAGACAGCAAAGCAGCGAGACGGAAGGGCAGCGAGACAGCAAAGCAGCGAGACGGCAGGGCAGAGAGACAGCAAAGCAGCGAGACGGAAGGGCAGCGAGACGGAAGGGCAGCGAGACAGCAAAGCAGCGAGACGGAAGGGCAGCGAGACAGCAAAGCAGCGAGACGGAAGGGCAGCGAGACAGCAGCGAGACAGCAAAGCAGCGAGACGGAAGGGCAGCGAGACGGCAGGGCAGAGAGACGGAAGGGCAGCGAGACAGCAAAGCAGCGAGACGGAAGGGCAGCGAGACAGCAAAGCAGCGAGACGGAAGGGCAGCGAGACAGCAAAGCAGCGAGACGGAAGGGCAGCGAGACAGCAAAGCAGCGAGACGGAAGGGCAGCGAGACAGCAAAGCAGCGAGACGGAAGGGCAGCGAGACGGAAGGGCAGCGAGACAGCAAAGCAGCGAGACGGAAGGGCAGAGAGACGGCAGGGCAGCGAGACGGCAGGGCAGAGAGACGGCAGGGCAGAGAGACGGCAGGGCAGCGAGACGGCAGGGCAGCGAGACGGCAGGGCAGCGAGACGGCAGGGCAGCGAGACAACAGGGAGACAGCAGGGCAGCGAGACACCAGGGCAGCGAGACACCAGGGCAGCGAGACAGCAGGGCAGCAAGACAGCAGGGAGACAGCAGGGCAGCGAGACAGCAGGGCAGCGAGACAGCAGGGAGACAGCAGGGCAGCGAGACAGCAGGGCAGCGAGACAACAGGGCAGCGAGACAACAGGGCAGCGAGACAACAGGGCAGCGAGACAACAGGGCAGCGAGACAACAGGGCAGCGAGACAACAGGGCAGCGAGACAGCACGGCAGCGAGACAGCAGGGCTGGTTGGGTTGTGTTTCGGAGGACGCACGGCTCTCGACTGTTGCCTCTCCCGAGTCTGTATGGGAGATGCAGCGATGAGACTAACTACCAATTGGATATGACGAAATTGGGGAGAAAAAAATATATTAATTATTTTTTATTATCTATATATATATATATATATATCCCATTTAGCAGACGCTTTTGTCCAAAGCGACTTACAAGTCGGCTGGGGCCACTACTTTTACATATGGGTGGCCCCAGCGGGAATCGAACCCACGACGCTTGGCGTTGCAAGCGCCATGCTCTACCGACTGAGCCACACAGGACCCTAATATAAAAATATATTTTTTAAATCCACTGATACGCTTCATTAATTTTTACTGCAACTCTCTGCCCCCTTGACTGATGAATAACCCATATTTCTAACCTGCTGATTATATCTGGTACTATCCCCAAGGTTTGGCAGGCGCACCACATCCTGCACCTACACGTAGGTCCAGACCTTTGTGACCTGAATCATTATCCGCCCATTTCTAAACCTTCTTGCTAAAATATTAGAATCTTTGATCTGTATTCTAAAATGTACATAGTTATAAATTATGTTGACTGTACGGATAAAGAGGCAACACTGGTGCTTCACTCACTGCTAATTCAGAGGCTTTCCATACCGTCGATCACTCACTGCTAATTCAGAGGCTTTCTATACCGTCGATCACTCACTGCTAATTCAGAGGCTTTCTATACCGTCGATCACTCACTGCTAATTCAGAGGCTTTCTATACCGTCGATCACTCACTGCTAATTCAGATGCTTTCCATACCGTCGATCACTCACTGCCAATTCAGAGGCTTTCCATACCGTAGATCCCTCACTGCCAATTCAGAGGCTTTCCATACCGTAGATCCCTCACTGCCAATTCAGAGGCTTTCCATACCGTAGATCACTCACTGCTAATTCAGAGGCTTTCCATACCGTAGATCACTCACTGCTAATTCAGATGCTTTCCTCAATTGGCCAAGACCAGGCTACGTGTCACTGGTTTAAACACGACCTCACAGATAGAATGTGCATAATATTTAACCTACACTTGTATTCTGATACTGTCGTGCATGATATCGCCCCCACAGTTTTGCTCTCTGAACTACAGGCTGCCTTTGTATCACAGAAACACTTTGACCGGAAATGAGTGCTGAATGCCGGTAAAACTAAGTACATGTTTTCTCGAGATCACATAAAATAATAACGTTGATGATTTCAGCATACGTACTTTGGACGGTGCCCATATTGATCGTGTCTCTGCTTACAAATATATGTTCCTCTGGCTATATAAAAAGCGGTCTTTTAAAAGGATATTGAAGAGTTAGTTAAGAATAAAAATGGCCGTCTTCTATAGAAACAGGTCCTGCCTCTCGCTACATAGTAGAAAGCAGCTGGTTGGTCCTCTGTGATGTCATCACCACATTCTCTAATCAGACAGTTGGTTGGTCCTCTGTGATGTCATCACCACATTCTCTATCAGACAGTTGGTTGGTCCTCTGTGATGTCATCCCCACATTCTCTATCAGACAGTTGGTTGGTCCTCTGTGATGTCATCACCACATTCTCTATCAGACAGTTGGTTGGTCCTCTGTTATGTCATCACCACATTCTCTATCAGACAGCTGGTTGGTCCTCTGTGATGTCATCACCACATTCTCTATCAGACAGCTGGTTGGTCCTCTGTGATGTCATCACCACATTCTCTATCAGACAGCTGGTTGGTCCTCTGTGATGTCGTCACCACATTCTCTATCAGACAGTTGGTTGGTCCTCTGTGATGTCATCCCCACATTCTCTATCAGACAGTTGGTTGGTCCTCTGTGATGTCGTCACCACATTCTCTATCAGACAGTTGGTTGGTCCTCTGTTATGTCATCACCACATTCTCTATCAGACAGCTGGTTGGTCCTCTGTGATGTCATCACCACATTCTCTATCAGACAGCTGGTTGGTCCTCTGTGATGTCATCCCCACATTCTCTATCAGACAGCTGGTTGGTCCTCTGTGATGTCATCACCACATTCTCTATCAGACAGTTGGTTGGTCCTCTGTGATGTCATCACCACATTCTCTATTAGACAGTTGGTTGGTCCTCTGTGATGTCATCATCACATTCTCTATCAGACAGCTGGTTGGTCCTCTGTGATGTCATCACCACATTCTCTATCAGACAGTTGGTTGGTCCTCTGATGTCATCACCACATTCTCTATCAGACAGCCGGTTGGTCCTCTGTGATGTCATCCCCACATTCTCTATCAGACAGCTGGTTGGTCATCTGTGATGTCATCACCACATTCTCTATCAGACAGCTGGTTGGTCCTCTGTGATGTCATCACCACATTCTCTATCAGACAGTTGGTTGGTCCTCTGTTATGTCATCACCACATTCTCTATCAGACAGCTGGTTCGTCCTCTGTGATGTCATCACCACATTCTCTATCAGACAGCTGGTTGGTCCTCTGTGATGTCATCCCCACATTCTCTATCAGACAGCTGGTTGGTCCTCTGTGATGTCATCACCACATTCTCTATCAGACAGCTGGTTGGTCCTCTGTGATGTCACGTAGGTTGATATGTTTCTATGTTTTCATTTATAAAAGCCCCTTTTTGTAAAAGTCCCACTATACCTAAAATCCTTACGAAACTTTAGATATAAGAGAGTTTCCACACCCGGTCTCAGGGATGGCTAACTCTGGAAATTCCTCCGGTCTCTACCGAGTTAGGTCAAATCAGCATTTAGTTCTTGCACCTTAGCTGTGGAACAATCCTCAAAACGTTCCTCAATGTGATGTTCTGGTGCTTCGAGGTCAATTCAGAAAGCTGATTGAGGATCTAATTACTGAGGAATGGGTTTGATGTCATGACCGTGTTTTTATTTCTGCTTGCATTTTGGATTTCTATTTTGAAGAGTGTATTTTCTCTCATTCAGGACTCCCTGATAAAATACAGACACCTCTATCTCAGTAGGACTCCCTGATAAAATAAAGACTGTCTCAGTAGGACTCCCTGATAAAATAAAGACACCTCTGTCTCAGTAGGACTCCCTGATAAAATAAAGACACCTGTCTCAGTAGGACTCCCTGATAAAATAAAGACACCTCTGTCTCAGTAGGACTCCCTGATAAAATAAAGACACCCCTGTCTCAGTAGGACTCCCTGATAAAATAAAGACACCTGGGTCTCAGTAGGACTCCCTGATAAAATAAAGACACCTCTGTCTCAGTAGGACTCCCTGATAAAATAAAGACACCCCTGTCTCAGTAGGACTCCCTGATAAAATAAAGACACCCCTGTCTCAGTAGGACTCCCTGATAAAATAAAGACACCTCTGTCTCAGTAGGACTCCCTGATAAAATAAAGACACCCCTGTCTCAGTAGGACTCCCTGATAAAATAAAGACACCTCTGTCTCAGTAGGACTCCCTGATAAAATAAAGACACCTCTGTCTCAGTAGGACTCCCTGATAAAATAAAGACACCTGGGTCTCAGTAGGACTCCCTGATAAAATAAAGACACCCCTGTCTCAGTAGGACTCCCTGATAAAATAAAGACACCCCTGTCTCAGTAGGACTCCCTGATAAAATAAAGACACCCCTGTCTCAGTAGGACTCCCTGATAAAATAAAGACACCTGGGTCTCAGTAGGACTCCCTGATAAAATAAAGACACCCCTGTCTCAGTAGGACTCCCTGATAAAATAAAGACTGTCTCAGTAGGACTCCCTGATTAAATAAAGACTGTCTCAGTAGGACTCCCTGATAAAATAAAGACACCCCTGTCTCAGTAGGACTCCCTGATTAAATAAAGACACCTGTCTCAGTAGGACTCCCTGATAAAATAAAGACACCCCTGTCTCAGTAGGACTCCCTGATTAAATAAAGACACCTGTCTCAGTAGGACTCCCTGATAAAATAAAGACACCCCTGTCTCAGTAGGACTCCCTGATAAAATAAAGACACCTGTCTCAGTAGGACTCCCTGATAAAATAAAGACACCTCTGTCTCAGTAGGACTCCCTGATAAAATAAAGACACCTCTGTCTCAGTAGGACTCCCTGATAAAATAAAGACACCCCTGTCTCAGTAGGACTCCCTGATAAAATAAAGACACCTCTGTCTCAGTAGGACTCCCTGATAAAATAAAGACACCTCTGACTCAGTAGGACTCCCTGATTAAATAAAGACTGTCTCAGTAGGACTCCTTGATAAAATAAAGACTGTCTCAGTAGGACTCCCTGATAAAATAAAGACCTCTGTCTCAGTAGGACTCCCTGATAAAATAAAGACACCTCTGTCTCAGTAGGACTCCCTGATAAAATAAAGACACCTCTGACTCAGTAGGACTCCCTGATTAAATAAAGACTGTCTCAGTAGGACTCCTTGATAAAATAAAGACTGTCTCAGTAGGACTCCCTGATAAAATAAAGACCTCTGTCTCAGTAGGACTCCCTGATAAAATAAAGACACCTCTGTCTCAGTAGGACTCCTTGATAAAATAAAGACACCCCTGTCTCAGTAGGACTCCCTGATAAAATAAAGACACCTCTGTCTCAGTAGGACTCCCTGATAAAATAAAGACACCTCTGTCTCAGTAGGACTCCCTGATAAAATAAAGACTGTCTCAGTAGGACTCCCTGATAGAATAAAGACTGTCTCAGTAGGACTCCCTGATAAAATAAAGACTGTCTCAGTAGGACTCCCTGATAAAATAAAGACACCCCTGTCTCAGTAGGACTCCCTGATAAAATAAAGACTGTCTCAGTAGGACTCCCTGATAAAATAAAGACACCTCTGTCTCAGTAGGACTCCCTGATAAAATAAAGACACCTCTGTCTCAGTAGGACTCCCTGATAAAATAAAGACACCTGTCTCAGTAGGACTCCCTGATAAAATAAAGACACCTCTGTCTCAGTAGGACTCCCTGATAAAATAAAGACACCCCTGTCTCAGTAGGACTCCCTGATTAAATAAAGACACCTCTGTCTCAGTAGGACTCCCTGATAAAATAAAGACACCTCTGTCTCAGTAGGACTCCCTGATAAAATAAAGACACCTCTGTCTCAGTAGGACTCCCTGATAAAATAAAGACACCCCTGTCTCAGTAGGACTCCCTGATAAAATAAAGACACCTCTGTCTCAGTAGGACTCCCTGATAAAATAAAGACACCTGGGTCTCAGTAGGACTCCCTGATAGAATAAAGACACCTCTGTCTCAGTAGGACTCCCTGATAAAATAAAGACACCTCTGTCTCAGTAGGACTCCCTGATAAAATAAAGACTGTCTCAGTAGGACTCCCTGATAGAATAAAGACACCTCTGTCTCAGTAGGACTCCCTGATAAAATAAAGACTGTCTCAGTAGGACTCCCTGATAAAATAAAGACACCTCTGTCTCAGTAGGACTCCTTGATAAAATAAAGACACCTGTCTCAGTAGGACTCCCTGATAAAATAAAGACACCTGTCTCAGTAGGACTCCCTGATAAAATAAAGACACCTCTGTCTCAGTAGGACTCCTTGATAAAATAAAGACACCTGTCTCAGTAGGACTCCCTGATAAAATAAAGACACCTGTCTCAGTAGGACTCCCTGATAAAATAAAGACACCTCTGTCTCAGTAGGACTCCCTGATAAAATAAAGACACCTCTGTCTCAGTAGGACTCCCTGATAAAATAAAGACACCTCTGTCTCAGTAGGACTCCCTGATAAAATAAAGACACCTCTGTCTCAGTAGGACTCCCTGATAAAATAAAGACACCTCTGTCTCAGTAGGACTCCCTGATAAAATAAAGACACCTGTCTCAGTAGGACTCCTTGATAAAATAAAGACACCTGGGTCTCAGTAGGACTCCCTGATAAAATAAAGACACCTGTCTCAGTAGGACTCCTTGATAAAATAAAGACACCTGGGTCTCAGTAGGACTCCCTGATAAAATAAAGACTGTCTCAGTAGGACTCCTTGATAAAATAAAGACTGTCTCAGTAGGACTCCCTGATAAAATAAAGACACCTGTCTCAGTAGGACTCCCTGATAAAATAAAGACACCCCTGTCTCAGTAGGACTCCCTGATAAAATAAAGACACCTCTGTCTCAGTAGGACTCCTTGATAAAATAAAGACACCTCTGTCTCAGTAGGACTCCCTGATTAAATAAAGACACCTCTGTCTCAGTAGGACTCCCTGATTAAATAAAGACACCTCTGTCTCAGTAGGACTCCCTGATTAAATAAAGACACCTCTGTCTCAGTAGGACTACCTGATAAAATAAAGACACCTCTGTCTCAGTAGGACTCCCTGATAAAATAAAGACTGTCTCAGTAGGACTCCCTGATAAAATAAAGACACCTCTGTCTCAGTAGGACTCCCTGATAAAATAAAGACACCTGGGTCTCAGTAGGACTCCCTGATAAAATAAAGACACCTCTGTCTCAGTAGGACTCCCTGATAAAATAAAGACTGTCTCAGTAGGACTCCCTGATAAAATAAAGACTGTCTCAGTAGGACTCCCTGATAAAATAAAGACACCTGGGTCTCAGTAGGACTCCCTGATAAAATAAAGACACCTGGGTCTCAGTAGGACTCCCTGATTAAATAAAGACACCTCTGTCTCAGTAGGACTCCCTGATAAAATAAAGACACCTGGGTCTCAGTAGGACTCCCTGATAAAATAAAGACACCTCTGTCTCAGTAGGACTCCCTGATTAAATAAAGACACCTTGGTCTCAGTAGGACTCCCTGATAAAATAAAGACACCTCTGACTCAGTAGGACTCCCTGATAAAATAAAGACACCCCTGTCTCAGTAGGACTCCCTGATAAAATAAAGACACCCCTGTCTCAGTAGGACTACCTGATAAAATAAAGACACCCCTGTCTCAGTAGGACTCCCTGATAAAATAAAGACACCTGGGTCTCAGTAGGACTCCCTGATAAAATAAAGACACCCCTGTCTCAGTAGGACTCCCTGATAAAATAAAGACACCCCTGTCTCAGTAGGACTCCCTGATAAAATAAAGACACCTGGGTCTCAGTAGGACTCCCTGATAAAATAAAGACACCCCTGTCTCAGTAGGACTCCCTGATAAAATAAAGACACCCCTGTCTCAGTAGGACTCCCTGATAAAATAAAGACTGTCTCAGTAGGACTCCCTGATTAAATAAAGACTGTCTCAGTAGGACTCCCTGATAAAATAAAGACACCTCTGTCTCAGTAGGACTCCCTGATAAAATAAAGACACCTCTGTCTCAGTAGGACTCCCTGATAAAATAAAGACACCTGGGTCTCAGTAGGACTCCCTGATAAAACAAAGACTGTCTCAGTAGGACTCCCTGATAAAATAAAGACACCCCTGTCTCAGTAGGACTCCCTGATTAAATAAAGACACCTGTCTCAGTAGGACTCCCTGATAAAATAAAGACACCCCTGTCTCAGTAGGACTCCCTGATTAAATAAAGACACCTGTCTCAGTAGGACTCCCTGATTAAATAAAGACTGTCTCAGTAGGACTACTTGATAAAATAAAGACTGTCTCAGTAGGACTCCCTGATAAAATAAAGACCTCTGTCTCAGTAGGACTCCCTGATAAAATAAAGACACCCCTGTCTCAGTAGGACTCCCTGATAAAATAAAGACACCTCTGTCTCAGTAGGACTCCCTGATAAAATAAAGACACCTCTGTCTCAGTAGGACTCCCTGATAAAATAAAGACTGTCTCAGTAGGACTCCCTGATAAAATAAAGACACCTCTGTCTCAGTAGGACTCCTTGATAAAATAAAGACACCCCTGTCTCAGTAGGACTCCCTGATAAAATAAAGACACCTCTGTCTCAGTAGGACTCCCTGATAAAATAAAGACACCTCTGTCTCAGTAGGACTCCCTGATAAAATAAAGACTGTCTCAGTAGGACTCCCTGATAGAATAAAGACTGTCTCAGTAGGACTCCCTGATAAAATAAAGACTGTCTCAGTAGGACTCCCTGATAAAATAAAGACACCTCTGTCTCAGTAGGACTCCTTGATAAAATAAAGACACCCCTGTCTCAGTAGGACTCCCTGATAAAATAAAGACACCTCTGTCTCAGTAGGACTCCCTGATAAAATAAAGACACCTCTGTCTCAGTAGGACTCCCTGATAAAATAAAGACTGTCTCAGTAGGACTCCCTGATAAAATAAAGACTGTCTCAGTAGGACTCCCTGATAAAATAAAGACTGTCTCAGTAGGACTCCCTGATAAAATAAAGACTGTCTCAGTAGGACTCCCTGATAAAATAAAGACTGTCTCAGTAGGACTCCCTGATAAAATAAAGACACCTCTGTCTCAGTAGGACTCCCTGATAAAATAAAGACACCTCTGTCTCAGTAGGACTCCCTGATAAAATAAAGACACCTCTGTCTCAGTAGGACTCCCTGATAAAATAAAGACACCTGGGTCTCAGTAGGACTCCCTGATAAAATAAAGACACCTCTGTCTCAGTAGGACTCCCTGATAAAATAAAGACACCCCTGTCTCAGTAGGACTCCCTGATAAAATAAAGACACCTCTGTCTCAGTAGGACTCCCTGATAAAATAAAGACACCTCTGTCTCAGTAGGACTCCCTGATAGAATAAAGACACCTCTGTCTCAGTAGGACTCCCTGATAAAATAAAGACACCTCTGTCTCAGTAGGACTCCCTGATAAAATAAAGACACCTGTCTCAGTAGGACTCCCTGATAAAATAAAGACACCTCTATCTCAGTAGGACTCCCTGATAAAATAAAGACACCCCTGTCTCAGTAGGACTCCCTGATAAAATAAAGACACCTCTGTCTCAGTAGGACTCCCTGATAAAATAAAGACACCTCTATCTCAGTAGGACTCCCTGATAAAATAAAGACACCCCTGTCTCAGTAGGACTCCCTGATAAAATAAAGACTGTCTCAGTAGGACTCCTTGATAAAATAAAGACTGTCTCAGTAGGACTCCCTGATAAAATAAAGACTGTCTCAGTAGGACTCCTTGATAAAATAAAGACACCCCTGTCTCAGTAGGACTCCCTGATAAAATAAAGACACCTCTGTCTCAGTAGGACTCCCTGATAAAATAAAGACACCTCTGTCTCAGTAGGACTCCCTGATAAAATAAAGACACCTGTCTCAGTAGGACTCCCTGATAAAATAAAGACACCTCTGTCTCAGTAGGACTCCCTGATAAAATAAAGACACCTCTGTCTCAGTAGGACTCCCTGATAAAATAAAGACACCCCTGTCTCAGTAGGACTCCCTGATAAAATAAAGACACCTCTGTCTCAGTAGGACTCCTTGATTAAATAAAGACACCTCTGTCTCAGTAGGACTCCCTGATAGAATAAAGACACCTCTGTCTCAGTAGGACTCCCTGATAAAATAAAGACACCTGTCTCAGTAGGACTCCCTGATAAAATAAAGACACCTCTGTCTCAGTAGGACTCCCTGATAAAATAAAGACACCTGGGTCTCAGTAGGACTCCCTGATAAAATAAAGACACCCCTGTCTCAGTAGGACTCCCTGATAAAATAAAGACACCTCTGTCTCAGTAGGACTCCCTGATAAAATAAAGACTGTCTCAGTAGGACTCCCTGATAAAATAAAGACACCTCTGTCTCAGTAGGACTCCCTGATAAAATAAAGACCCCTCTGTCTCAGTAGGACTCCCTGATAGAATAAAGACACCCCTGTCTCAGTAGGACTCCCTGATAAAATAAAGACTGTCTCAGTAGGACTCCCTGATAAAATAAAGACACCTCTGTCTCAGTAGGACTCCCTGATAAAATAAAGACACCTCTGTCTCAGTAGGACTCCCTGATAAAATAAAGACTGTCTCAGTAGGACTCCCTGATAAAATAAAGACACCTCTGTCTCAGTAGGACTCCCTGATAAAATAAAGACACCTCTGTCTCAGTAGGACTCCCTGATAAAATAAAGACACCCCTGTCTCAGTAGGACTCCCTGATAAAATAAAGACACCTCTGTCTCAGTAGGACTCCCTGATAAAATAAAGACACCTGTCTCAGTAGGACTCCCTGATAAAATAAAGACTGTCTCAGTAGGACTCCCTGATAAAATAAAGACCCCCCTGTCTCAGTAGGACTCCCTGATAAAATAAAGACACCTGTCTCAGTAGGACTCCCTGATAGAATAAAGACACCCCTGTCTCAGTAGGACTCCCTGATAAAATAAAGACACCCCTGTCTCAGTAGGACTCCCTGATAAAATAAAGACACCTGTCTCAGTAGGACTCCCTGATAAAATAAAGACACCTGTCTCAGTAGGACTCCCTGATAGAATAAAGACACCCCTGTCTCAGTAGGACTCCCTGATAAAATAAAGACACCTGTCTCAGTAGGACTCCCTGATAAAATAAAGACACCTGGGTCTCAGTAGGACTCCCTGATAAAATAAAGACTGTCTCAGTAGGACTCCCTGATAAAATAAAGACACCTCTGTCTCAGTAGGACTCCCTGATAAAATAAAGACACCTCTGTCTCAGTAGGACTCCCTGATAAAATAAAGACACCTCTGTCTCAGTAGGACTCCCTGATAAAATAAAGACTGTCTCAGTAGGACTCCCTGATAAAATAAAGACACCTGTCTCAGTAGGACTCCCTGATAAAATAAAGACTGTCTCAGTAGGACTCCCTGATAAAATAAAGACTGTCTCAGTAGGACTCCCTGATAAAATAAAGACACCTCTGTCTCAGTAGGACTCCTTGATAAAATAAAGACACCTCTGTCTCAGTAGGACTCCCTGATAAAATAAAGACTGTCTCAGTAGGACTCCCTGATAAAATAAAGACACCTGGGTCTCAGTAGGACTCCCTGATAAAATAAAGACTGTCTCAGTAGGACTCCCTGATAAAATAAAGACACCTCTGTCTCAGTAGGACTCCTTGATAAAATAAAGACACCTGTCTCAGTAGGACTCCCTGATAAAATAAAGACACCTGTCTCAGTAGGACTCCCTGATAAAATAAAGACACCTCTGTCTCAGTAGGACTCCCTGATAAAATAAAGACACCTGTCTCAGTAGGACTCCCTGATAAAATAAAGACACCTCTGTCTCAGTAGGACTCCTTGATAAAATAAAGACACCTCTGTCTCAGTAGGACTCCTGATAAAATAAAGACACCTGTCTCAGTAGGACTCCCTGATAAAATAAAGACACCTGTCTCAGTAGGACTCCCTGATAAAATAAAGACACCTCTGTCTCAGTAGGACTCCCTGATAAAATAAAGACACCTGTCTCAGTAGGACTCCCTGATAAAATAAAGACACCTGTCTCAGTAGGACTCCCTGATAAAATAAAGACACCTGTCTCAGTAGGACTCCCTGATAAAATAAAGACACCTCTGTCTCAGTAGGACTCCCTGATAAAATAAAGACACCTCTGTCTCAGTAGGACTCCCTGATAAAATAAAGACACCTCTGTCTCAGTAGGACTCCCTGATAGAATAAAGACTGTCTCAGTAGGACTCCCTGATAAAATAAAGACACCTCTGTCTCAGTAGGACTCCCTGATAAAATAAAGACTGTCTCAGTAGGACTCCCTGATAAAATAAAGACACCTCTGTCTCAGTAGGACTCCCTGATAAAATAAAGACACCTCTGTCTCAGTAGGACTCCCTGATAAAATAAAGACTGTCTCAGTAGGACTCCCTGATAAAATAAAGACACCTCTGTCTCACTAGGACTCCCTGATAAAATAAAGACACCTCTGTCTCAGTAGGACTCCCTGATAAAATAAAGACACCTCTGTCTCAGTAGGACTCCCTGATAAAATAAAGACACCCCTGTCTCAGTAGGACTCCCTGATAAAATAAAGACACCTCTGTCTCAGTAGGACTCCCTGATAAAATAAAGACACCCCTGTCTCAGTAGGACTCCCTGATAAAATAAAGACACCTGGGTCTCAGTAGGACTCCCTGATAAAATAAAGACACCTGTCTCAGTAGGACTCCCTGATAAAATAAAGACACCTGGGTCTCAGTAGGACTCCTTGATAAAATAAAGACACCTGTCTCAGTAGGACTCCCTGATAAAATAAAGACACCCCTGTCTCAGTAGGACTCCCTGATAAAATAAAGACACCCCTGTCTCAGTAGGACTCCCTGATAAAATAAAGACACTGATAGAATAAAGACCCTGTCTCAGTAGGACTCCCTGATAAAATAAAGACTGTCTCAGTAGGACTCCCTGATAAAATAAAGACACCTCTGTCTCAGTAGGACTCCCTGATAAAATAAAGACACCTGTCTCAGTAGGACTCCCTGATAAAATAAAGACACCTCTGTCTCAGTAGGACTCCCTGATAAAATAAAGACCCCTCTGTCTCAGTAGGACTCCCTGATAGAATAAAGACACCCCTGTCTCAGTAGGACTCCCTGATAAAATAAAGACTGTCTCAGTAGGACTCCCTGATAAAATAAAGACACCTCTGTCTCAGTAGGACTCCTGATAAAATAAAGACACCTCTGTCTCAGTAGGACTCCCTGATAAAATAAAGACTGTCTCAGTAGGACTCCCTGATAAAATAAAGACACCTCTGTCTCAGTAGGACTCCCTGATAAAATAAAGACACCTGTCTCAGTAGGACTCCCTGATAAAATAAAGACACCCCTGTCTCAGTAGGACTCCCTGATAAAATAAAGACACCTCTGTCTCAGTAGGACTCCCTGATAAAATAAAGACACCTGTCTCAGTAGGACTCCCTGATAAAATAAAGACACCTCTGTCTCAGTAGGACTCCCTGATAAAATAAAGACACCTGTCTCAGTAGGACTCCCTGATAAAATAAAGACACCTGTCTCAGTAGGACTCCCTGATAAAATAAAGACACCCCTGTCTCAGTAGGACTCCCTGATAAAATAAAGACACCTCTGTCTCAGTAGGACTCCCTGATAAAATAAAGACTGTCTCAGTAGGACTCCCTGATAAAATAAAGACACCTCTGTCTCAGTAGGACTCCCTGATAAAATAAAGACACCTGTCTCAGTAGGACTCCCTGATAAAATAAAGACACCTGTCTCAGTAGGACTCCCTGATAAAATAAAGACTGTCTCAGTAGGACTCCCTGATAAAATAAAGACTGTCTCAGTAGGACTCCCTGATAAAATAAAGACACCTCTGTCTCAGTAGGACTCCCTGATAAAATAAAGACACCTGTCTCAGTAGGACTCCCTGATAAAATAAAGACACCTGTCTCAGTAGGACTCCCTGATAAAATAAAGACTGTCTCAGTAGGACTCCCTGATAAAATAAAGACACCTCTGTCTCAGTAGGACTCCCTGATAAAATAAAGACACCTGTCTCAGTAGGACTCCCTGATAAAATAAAGACACCTGTCTCAGTAGGACTCCTTGATAAAATAAAGACACCTCTGTCTCAGTAGGACTCCCTGATAAAATAAAGACTGTCTCAGTAGGACTCCCTGATAAAATAAAGACACCTGTCTCAGTAGGACTCCCTGATAAAATAAAGACTGTCTCAGTAGGACTCCCTGATAAAATAAAGACACCTCTGTCTCAGTAGGACTCCCTGATAAAATAAAGACACCTGTCTCAGTAGGACTCCCTGATAAAATAAAGACACCTCTGTCTCAGTAGGACTCCCTGATAAAATAAAGACACCTGTCTCAGTAGGACTCCCTGATAAAATAAAGACACCTGTCTCAGTAGGACTCCTTGATAAAATAAAGACACCTCTGTCTCAGTAGGACTCCCTGATAAAATAAAGACTGTCTCAGTAGGACTCCCTGATAAAATAAAGACACCTGTCTCAGTAGGACTCCCTGATAAAATAAAGACTGTCCCAGTAGGACTCCCTGATAAAATAAAGACACCTCTGTCTCAGTAGGACTCCCTGATAAAATAAAGACACCTGTCTCAGTAGGACTCCCTGATAAAATAAAGACACCTCTGTCTCAGTAGGACTCCCTGATAAAATAAAGACATCTGTCTCAGTAGGACTCCTTGATAAAATAAAGACACCTGTCTCAGTAGGACTCCCTGATAAAATAAAGACACCTCTGTCTCAGTAGGACTCCCTGATAAAATAAAGACACCTCTGTCTCAGTAGGACTCCCTGATAAAATAAAGACCCCTCTGTCTCAGTAGGACTCCCTGATAAAATAAAGACACCTCTGTCTCAGTAGGACTCCCTGATAAAATAAAGACACCTCTGTCTCAGTAGGACTCCCTGATAAAATAAAGACACCTGTCTCAGTAGGACTCCCTGATAAAATAAAGACACCTGTCTCAGTAGGACTCCCTGATAAAATAAAGACACCTCTGTCTCAGTAGGACTCCCTGATAAAATAAAGACACCTGTCTCAGTAGGACTCCCTGATAAAATAAAGACACCTGTCTCAGTAGGACTCCCTGATAAAATAAAGACACCCTGTCTCAGTAGGACTCCCTGATAAAATAAAGACACCTCTGTCTCAGTAGGACTCCCTGATAAAATAAAGACACCTCTGTCTCAGTAGGACTCCCTGATAAAATAAAGACACC
>NW_027008936.1:52500-64008 GCF_036934945.1 Oncorhynchus masou masou
TCTCTATTAAAGATTAATATATATATATAATAATAATAATAATAAACAAATAGGGGTTAGCTTCTGTAACTAATGAGGTATTACTCTCAGTTTCATTGCAGGGGTTAGCAGTTTAATTTTTTTTAATTTTAATTTAATTTTTACATTTTACCTTTATTTAACCAGGCAAGTCAGTTAAGAACATATTCTTATTTTCAATGACGGCTTGGGAACAATGGGTTAACTGCCTGTTCAGGGGCAGAACGACAGATTTGTACCTTGTCAGCTCGGGGGTTTGAACTCGCAACCTTCTGGTTACTAGTCCAACGCTCTAACCACTAGGCTACCCTGCCGCCCCAGTTTGGAGATAGGATGGAGAGGTCTACCACTAGTAGACTGAACACAGTTTTGTAGAGACAGTCTACCAGTAGACTGTAGTTCTGACGGCAGCATGGACTCCCCTGGACTATAATCGTGCTGTATTGAACTCAGGAGGCCTTGTTGTCAGACATGGAGCCCCTCTGTTACATCGTCATTAGAACACGTACAAAGTTCTAGAACAAAAAGTATCCCCAGACGTCCATGTTGCCTGTCTGTGTACAGCTCTTCCCAAACACAGCCTTGGTTGTCACAGATACCACTGTTGGCACGAGCAACAAGGCACAAAGGATGGAGGGCAAAAAAATAAAAAATTATCAAGACATTTTTAAAACATGTATTTCGAAAGCAAAATCATAAATGAAAGTTATGAAAGTTGCCAATCGCAATGTAAAGTCAGGAGAAGAAAAAGCCTAGGAGGAGAGTGGACTAGAAACGATTCGGTTGACCGTTTTGTGTGTGGAATAATTGTCGGAGTAGAGGACCTTGTGCATTTCAGGTAAAATAACAGCTCAATGTTTATATCCCACGACAAATTAGCTAGCAAGTGCAAGCTACCTGGCTAAATTGCCATAAAGGTTTAATGATTTTCGACCTGTCCCCAAATTAATGTAATTGGTTCACAGTTTGTTCTGATATTTTAACCTGCGTGTCGTGATCACGTTTGGTGTGGGGGGGAACAAAATAAATGTATGTACAATGGCGCATGCACGCAGCCGGTTCAGGTTCCGTGTTACCGCCACTGACCGCGTTAGTCTTTCAGTCACCCACATGAGTATAACCAATGAGGAGATGGCACATGGGTACCTGCTTCTATAAACCAATGAGGAGATGGGAGAGGCAGGACTTGCAGCGCGATCTGCATCAGAAATAGAACTGATTTCCATTTTAGCCCTTGGCAAAGCAGACGCTCGTTGCCGCGCGCGAACAGTGTGGGTGCAATAATTGAATAATATAGATTTCTACATTTATTTTGCAACACGCGTGCACGTGACACAAGCAGTGTGTTCAGCCTGTAACACTACGAGGGCTGTCGCCAACGCCAAAAAATCTTGGACGACCAAAAGTTGTCTGTTCTTCCAAACAATCGATTGGACAAAATGTTTAAAAAGACCAAGATAACCATTAGTTGAAAAAGAAAATGACTGAACCCTCCTCCTCCCGCTCCTACTGGCATCCTACCATTACTCACATGAAATGGCAGGTAATAGGCTTTAAGTGGAACGCCAATTTTATAATTTCTACTGATTTTATCTACTGATCTGCGTGTCAGTTATGGTTTTCAGACGCACATTTCAAATGTATAATAACATCTTCGTATCTCAAAAAACTATTTTTGTGGAATGCAGTGATTGGTTTTTGCCACATATAAATGGGACCGAGTGTCATCCCAAAGAATTTGATTCCAGTTTGCCAAAAAAAAAAGCACCTGGAAGCATTTGGATGATCATCAAGATCATCAAGAATGTTCTCTGGATGTCATGGGTCAGGAATGCACCAGCGTGAACATTTCACTCTGGGGCGGCAGGGTAGCCTAGTGGTTAGAGCGTTGGACTAGTAACCAGAAGGTTGCAAGTTCAAATACCCGAGCTGACAAGGTACAAATCTTTAATCTTTAAAAGGGGCAGGTGAAAATGTTGGTCTCTCATCTGTGCCATTTTGGTTAAAAGACACTGAAATAAAATTTAATATAACACTTCTTAATAGGAATACATTTATTGTTTTAGAAATATTACAAAGCAAATGTACAAAATATGTAATTTTAGGCCCTGTTCACACCAGTGTCAATACCCTGGCAGCGATTACAGCTGTCTTTCTTTTAGAGACTTTCTGGGTGAGTATCTAAGAGCGATGACAGCTGAGTCTTTCTGGGTGAGTCTCTAAGAGCGATTACAGCTGAGAGTCTTTCTGGGTAAGTATCTAAGATCGATTACAGCTGAGAGTCTTTCTGGGTAAGTATCTAAGAGCGATGACAGCCGAGAGTCTTTCTGGGTGAGTCTCTCTAAGAGCGATGACAGCTGAGAGTCTTTCTGGGTGAGTCTCTAAGAGCGATGACAGCTGAGAGTCTTTCTGGGTAAGTATCTAAGAGCGATGACAGCTGAGAGTCTTTCTGGGTAAGTATCTAAGAGCGATGACAGCTGAGAGTCTTTCTGGGTAAGTATCTAAGAGCGATGACAGCTGAGAGTCTTTCTGGGTAAGTATCTAAGAGCTTTCCACACATGGATTGTAAAACATTTGCCGATTCAAGGATTGTGTACGTGTGACATTGAGGGTGAATGGGCAAGACGAGATATTTTAGTGCCTTTGAACAGGGTTTGGTAATAGGTGACAGGCGCACCGGTTTGAGTCAACAACTGTAACACTGCTGGGTTTTTCAAGCTCAACTGTTTCCTGTGTGTATCAAGAATGGTCCACCACCTAAAGGACATCCAGCCAACTTGACACAACTGTGGGAAACGTTGGAGTCAACATGGACCAGCATCCCAGTTTGTCAGACCTGTTGTTATACTCCACCCCCAACACCCAGCCTGCTGTTATACTACACCCCCCAACACCCAGCCTGCTGTTATACTACACCCCCCCAACACCCAGCCTGTTGTTATACTACACCCCCCAACACCCAGCCTGTTGTTATACTACACCCCCCCCCAACACCCAGCCTGTTGTTATACTACCCCCCCCCCAACACCCAGTTTGTCAGACCTGTTGTTATACTACACCCCCCCCCAACACCCAGTTTGTCAGACCTGTTGTTATACAACACCCCCCAACACCCAGCCTGTTGTTATACTACCCCCCCCCAACACCCAGTTTGTCAGACCTGTTGTTATACTACACCCCCAACACCCAGTTTGTCAGACCTGTTGTTATACTACACCCCCCCCCCAACACCCAGTTTGTCAGACCTGTTGTTATACTACACCCCCCCAACACCCAGTTTGTCAGACCTGTTGTTATACTACACCCCCCAACACCCAGTTTGTCAGACCTGTTGTTATACTACACCCCCCAACACCCAGTTTGTCAGACCTGTTGTTATACTACACCCCCCAACACCCAGTTTGTCAGGCCTGTTGTTATACTACACCCCCCCCCAACACCCAGTTTGTCAGACCTGTTGTTATACTACACCCCCAACACCCAGTTTGTCAGACCTGTTGTTATACTACACCCCCCCCCCCCCACCCAGTTTGTCAGGCCTGTTGTTATACTACACCCCCCCCCAACACCCAGTTTGTCAGACCTGTTGTTATACTACACCCCCCCACCCAGTTTGTCAGACCTGTTGTTAACACACCCCCCCAACACCGGTTTGTCAGACCTGTTGTTATACTACACCCCCCCCCCCAACACCCAGTTTGTCAGACCTGTTGTTATACTACACCCCCAACACCCAGTTTGTCAGACCTGTTGTTATACTACACCCCCCAACACCCAGTTTGTCAGACAGACTGTTGTTATACTACACCCCCCCCCCAACACCCAGTTTGTCAGACCTGTTGTTATACTACACCCCCCCCCAACACCCAGTTTGTCAGACCTGTTGTTATACTACACCCCCCCCAACACCCAGTTTGTCAGACCTGTTGTTATACTACCCCCCCCCCCAACACCCAGTTTGTCAGACCTGTTGTTATACTACCCCCCCCCAACACCCAGTTTGTCAGACCTGTTGTTATACTACCCCCCAACACCCAGTTTGTCAGACCTGTTGTTATACTACACCCCCCCACCCAGTTTGTCAGACCTGTTGTTATACTACACCCCCCAACACACAGTTTGTCAGACCTGTTGTTATACTACACCCCCCCCCACCCAGTTTGTCAGACCTGTTGTTATACTACACCCCCCAACACCCAGTTTGTCAGACCTGTTGTTATACTACCCCCCCCAACACCAGTTTGTCAGACCTGTTGTTATACTACACCCCCCCCAACACCCAGTTTGTCAGACCTGTTGTTATACTACACCCCCCCCCAACACCCAGCAGACTGTTGTTATACTACACCCCCCCCCCACAACAGTTTGTCAGACCTGTTGTTATACTACACCCCCCCCCAACACCCAGCCTGTTGTTATACTACACCCCCCCCCAACACCCAGCCTGTTGTTATACTACCCCCCCCCAACACCCAGTTTGTCAGACCTGTTGTTATACTACCCCCCCAACACCCAGCCTGTTGTTATACTACACCCCCCAACACCCAGTTTGTCAGACCTGTTGTTATACTACACCCCCCAACACCCAGCCTGTTGTTATACTACCCCCCCCCCCCCCAACACCCAGTTTGTCAGACCTGTTGTTATACTACACCCCCCAACACCCAGTTTGTCAGACCTGTTGTTATACTACACCCCCCCCCCCAACACCCAGTTTGTCAGACCTGTTGTTATACTACACCCCCCAACACCCAGCCTGTTGTTATACTACACCCCCAACACCCAGTTTGTCAGACCTGTTGTTATACTACACCCCCAACACCCAGCCTGTTGTTATACTACCCCCCCCCAACACCCAGTTTGTCAGACCTGTTGTTATACTACACCCCCAACACCCAGCCTGTTGTTATACTACCCCCCAACACCCAGTTTGTCAGACCTGTTGTTATACTACACCCCCAACACCCAGCCTGTTGTTGTTATACTACCCCCCCCCCAACACCCAGTTTGTCAGACCTGTTGTTATACTACACCCCCAACACCCAGCCTGTTGTTATACTACCCCCCCCCAACACCCAGTTTGTCAGACCTGTTGTTATACTACACCCCCACCCCCAACACCCAGCCTGTTGTTATACTACACCCCCCCAACACCCAGCCTGTTGTTATACACCCCCAACACCCAGCCTGTTGTTATACTACACCCCCCAACACCCAGCCACCCAGCCTGTTGTTATACTACACCCCCCCCAACACCCAGCCTGTTGTTATACTACACCCCCCAACACCCAGCCTGTTGTTATACTACACCCCCCAACACCCAGCCTGTTGTTATACTACACCCCCCAACACCCAGCCTGTTGTTATACTACCCCCCCCAACACCCAGTTTGTCAGACCTGTTGTTATACTACCCCCCAACACCCAGCCTGTTGTTATACTACACCCCCCAACACCCAGCCTGTTGTTATACTACACCCCCCCCCCCCAAGTTTGTCAACACCCAGCCTGTTGTTATACTACACCCCCCCAACACCCAGCCTGTTGTTATACTACACCCCCAACACCCAGCCTGTTGTTATACTACACCCCCCAACACCCAGTTTGTCAGACCTGTTGTTATACTACACCCCCCCCCAACACCCAGCCTGTTGTTATACTACCCCCCCCCAACACCCAGTTTGTCAGACCTGTTGTTATACTACACCCCCCAACACCCAGCACTTGTCAGACCCTGTTGTTATACTACCCCCCCAACACCCAGTTTGTCAGACCTGTTGTTATACTACACCCCCAACACCCAGTTTGTCAGACCTGTTGTTATACTACACCCCCCCCAACACCCAGCCTGTTGTTATACACCCCCCCCAACACCCAGCCTGTTGTTATACTACACCCCCCCAACACCCAGCCTGTTGTTATACTACACCCCCCCCCAACAACCAGTTTGTCAGACCTGTTGTTATACTACACCCCAACACCCAGCCTGTTGTTATACTACCCCCCCCCCCAACACCCAGTTTGTCAGACCTGTTGTTATACTACACCCCCCCCCAACACCCAGCCTGTTGTTATACTACACCCCCCCCCAACACCCAGCCTGTTGTTATACCCCCCCCCAACCAGCCCCCCCCCAACACCCAGCCTGTTGTTATACTACACCCCCCAACACCCAGCCTGTTGTTATACTACCCCCCCCCCAACACCCAGCCTGTTGTTATACTACACCCCCCCCCCAACACCCAGCCTGTTGTTATACTACCCCCCCCCCCCCAACACCCAGCCTGTTTTATACTACCCCCCCCCAACACCCAGCCTGTTGTTATACTACACCCCCCCAACACCCAGCCTGTTGTTATACTACACCCCCCCCAACACCCAGCCTGTTGTTATACTACCCCCCCCAACACCCAGCCTGTTGTTATACTACCCCCCCCCCCAACACCCAGCCTGTTGTTATACTACACCCCCCACCCCCCCCAACACCCAGCCTGTTGTTATACTACACCCCCCCCCAACACCCAGCCTGTTGTTATACTACCCCCCCCAACACCCAGCCTGTTGTTATACTACCCCCCCCCCCAACACCCAGCCTGTTGTTATACTACACCCCCCCAACACCCAGTTTGTTAGAACACCCAGTGTTGTTATACTACACCCCCAACACCCAGCCTGTTGTTATACTACACCCCCCCAACACCCAGCCTGTTGTTATACTACACCCCCCCCAACACCCAGCCTGTTGTTATACTACCCCCCCCCAACACCCAGCCTGTTGTTATACCCCCCCCACAACAGTACACCCCCCCCCCCCAACACCCAGCCTGTTGTTATACTACACCCCCCCCCCCCAACACCCAGTTTGTCAGACCTGTTGTTATACTACCCCCCCCCCCCAACACCCAGTTTGTCAGACCTGTTGTTATACTACCCCCCCCCCCAACCCCAACACCCAGCCTGTTGTTATACTACACCCCCCCACCCCCCCCCCCCCCAACACCCAGTTTGTCAGACCTGTTGTTATACTACACCCCCCCCAACAACACCCAGCCTGTTGTTATACTACACCCCCCCAACACCCAGCCTGTTGTTATACTACCCCCCCCCCCCCCCAACACCCAGTTTGTCAGACCTGTTGTTATACTACACCCCCCCCCCCAACACCCAGTTTGTCAGACCTGTTGTTATACTACACCCCCCCCCAACACCCAGCCTGTTGTTATACTACACCCCCCCAACACCCAGTTTGTCAGACCTGTTGTTATACTACACCCCCCCCCCCCCAACACCCAGTTTGTCAGAAACATAAGCTGTGTGTGTGTGGCGAGACAGCATTAGCATGTATAGTATGGGGGATGTGTACATAGAGGTCAATGATGTTGAACTGTAGAGACCGGTTCTCTGACCCCTGCCTTTAACCCTCCCTGACCCCACGACCCTAAAGAGAAAGAGGGAAACAAATGGGGAAGAAATGAGAAAAGGAAAATAAGAGGGAAGGAGGAGGAGGGGACAGGGATGTGCACACTGTTTAAATGGTGGTACAATGGGGCAAAACAGTATTTAGTCAGCCACCATTTGTGCAAGTTCTCCCACGTAAAAAGATGAGAGAGGCCTGTAATTTTCAACATAGGTACACTTCAACTATGACAGACAAAATGAGAAAAAAAAAAATCCAGAAAATCACATTGTAGGATTTTTAATGAATTTATTTGCAAATTATAGTGGGGGGGTGGGGGTTGATTTAGTCTCCAGACAAGTAGCATCAACAACCAGTTGGTTTCTAAAAGACATGTGGTCGAGGAGGCCGACTGAACTATGTGGCTCCTTTCCAAAACCAATGCTTCCCGTTTCCCCGCATAGACCTTTGTGTATAGGGAAAGAAAAACTTCTGAGGAGGGGGAAGAGGGGGAGAGAGAGGGGATGAAAATGATAGGGGGAGAGGGGGATGAAGATGGGAGGGGGAGGGGGGAGAAGGGAGGAAGATGGGGGGGGGAGAAGATGGGGGGAAGAGGGGGGAGAGAGGGGGATGAAAATGATAGGGGGGAGAGGGGGATGAAGATGGGAGGGGGGGGGGGGAAGGGGGAGAGAGGGGAGGAAGATGGGGGAGAGAGAGGGGGATGAAAATGATAGGGGGAGAGGGGGATGAAGATGGGAGGGGGAGGGGGAAAGGGGAGAGAGAGGGGAGGAAGATGGGGGGGGAAGAAGATGGGGGGAAGAAGTTGGGGGGAAGAAGTTGGGGGAAGAAGATGGGGGAAGAAGATGGGGGGTGAAGATGGGAAAAGGGGGAAGATGGGGGAAGAGAGGGGGGGAGAGGGGGGAGATTGTCTTTACGATGCTTAAGTTCACAACCCTTTCATGGTTCAACTGCTCTCACTGTTCAGACCAGGAGGCAGAGACTACATCCCAAATGGCACCCTATTCCCTATATAAAGGAACTGTACCAGGTTGAAGGGTAAAGGGGCTGTACCAGGTTGAAGGGTAAAGGGGCTGTACCAGGCTGAAGGGTAAAGGGGCTGTACCAGGTTGAACGGTAAAGGGGCTGTACCAGGTTGAAGGGTAAAGGGGCTGTACCAGGTTGAAGGGTAAAGGGGCTGTACCAGGTTGAAGGGTAAAGGGGCTGTACCAGGTTGAAGGGTGAAGGGGCTGTACCAGGTTGAAGGGTGAAGGGGCTGTACCAGGTTGAAGGGTAAAGAGGCTGTACCAGGTTGAAGGGTAAAGGGGTTGTACCAGGTTGAAGGGTAAAGGGGCTGTACCAGGTTGAAGGGTGAAGGGGCTGTACCAGGTTGAAGGGTGAAGGGGTTGTACCAGGTTGAAGGGTAAAGGGGCTGTACAAGGTTGAAGGGTAAAGGGGTTGTACCAGGTTGAAGGGTCAAGGGGCTGTACCAGGTTGAAGGGTAAAGGGGCTGTACCAGGTTGAAGGGTGAAGGGGTTGTACCAGGTTGAAGGGTAAAGGGGCTGTACCAGGTTGAAGGGTGAAGGGGCTGTACCAGGCTGAAGGGTAAAGGGGCTGTACCAGGTTGAAGGGTAAGGGGCTGTACCAGGTTGAAGGGGTAAAGGGGCTGTACCAGGTTGAAGGGTAAAGGGGCTGTACCAGGTTGAAGGGTGAAGGGGCTGTACCAGGTTGAAGGTAAAGGGGGCTGGTTGAAGGGTAAAGGGTACCAGGTTGAAGGGTACCAGGTTGAAGGGTGAAGGGGCTGTACCAGGTTGAAGGGTAAAGGGGCTGTACCAGGTTGAAGGGTAAAGGGGCTGTACCAGGTTGAAGGGTAAAGGGGCTGTACCAGGTTGAAGGGTAAAGGGGCTGTACCAGGTTGAAGGGTAAAGGGGCTGTACCAGGTTGAAGGGGATGTACCAGGTTGAAGGGTAAAGGGGCTGTACCAGGTTGAAGGGTAAAGGGGCTGTACCAGGTTGAAGGGTAAAGGGCTGTACCAGGTTGAAGGGTAAAGAGGCTGTACCAGGTTGAAGGGTAAAGGGGCTGTACCAGGTTGAAGGGGAAAGGTTTACCAGGTTGAAGGGTAAGGGGCTGTACCAGGTTGAAGGGTAAAGGGGCTGTACCAGGTTGAAGGGTGAAGGGGCTGTACCAGGTTGAAGGGTAAAGGGGCTGTACCAGGTTGAAGGGTAAAGGGGCTGTACCAGGTTGAAGGGTAAAGGGGCTGTACCAGGTTGAAGGGTAAAGGGGCTGTACCAGGTTGAAGGGTAAAGGGGCTGTACCAGGTTGAAGGGGCTGTACCAGGTTGAAGGGGCTGTACCAGGTTGAAGGGTAAAGGGGCTGTACCAGGTTGAAGGGTAAAGGGGCTGTACCAGGTTGAAGGGGATGTACCAGGTTGAAGGAGGGTACCAGGTTGAAGGGTAAAGGGGTTGTACCAGGTTGAAGGGTAAAGAGGGCTGTACCAGGTTGAAGGGTAAAGGGGCTGTACCAGGTTGAAGGGTAAAGGGGGCTGTACCAGGTTGAAGGTGAAGGCTGTACCAGGTTGAAGGGTAAAGGGGCTGTACCAGGTTGAAGGGGCTGTACCAGGTTGAAGGGTAAAGGGGCTGTACCAGGTTGAAGGGTAAAGGGGCTGTACCAGGTTGAAGGGTGAAGGGCTGTACCAGGTTGAAGGGTAAAGGGGCTGTACCAGGTTGAAGGGTAAAGGGGCTGTACCAGGTTGAAGGGTAAAGGGGCCAGGTTGAAGGGTAAGGGGCTGTACCAGGTTGAAGGGTAAGGGTTGTACCAGGTTGAAGGGTAAAGGGGCTGTACCAGGTTGAAGGGTGTACCAGGTTGAAGGGTAAAGGGGCTGTACCAGGTTGAAGGGTGAAGGGCTGTACCAGGTTGAAGGGTAAAGGGGCTGTACCAGGTTGAAGGGTAAAGGGGCTGTACCAGGTTGAAGGGTAAAGGGGCTGTACCAGGTTGAAGGGTAAAGGGGCTGTACCAGGTTGAAGGGTAAAGGGGCTGTACCAGGTTGAAGGGTAAGGGGCTGTACCAGGTTGAAGGGTGAAGGGCTGTACCAGGTTGAAGGGTAAGGGGCTGTACCAGGTTGAAGGGTAAAGGGGCTGTACCAGGTTGAAGGGTAAAGGGCTGTACCAGGTTGAAGGGTAAAGGGGCTGTACCCAGGTTGAAGGGTGAAGGGGTTGTACCAGGTTGAAGGGTAAAGGGGCTGTACCAGGTTGAAGGGTAAAGGGGCTGTACCAGGTTGAAGGGTAAAGGGGCTGTACCAGGTTGAAGGGGTAAAGGGGCTGTACCAGGTTGAAGGGTAAAGGGGCTGTACCAGGTTGAAGGGTAAAGGGGCTGTACCAGGTTGAAGGGTAAAGGGCTGTACCAGGTTGAAGGGTAAAGGGGCTGTACCAGGTTGAAGGGTAAAGGGGCTGTACCAGGTTGAAGGGTGAAGGTTGAAGGGTGTACCAGGTTGAAGGGGCTGTACCAGGTTGAAGGGTAAAGGGGGCTGTACCAGGTTGAAGGGTGAAGGGGTTGTACCAGGTTGAAGGGTGAAAGGGCTGTACCAGGTTGAAGGGTAAAGGGCTGTACCAGGTTGAAGGGTAAAGGGGCTGTACCAGGTTGAAGGGTAAAGGGGCTGTACCAGGTTGAAGGGTGTACCAGGTTGAAGGGTAAAGGAGCTGTACCAGGTTGAAGGGTAAAGGGGCTGTACCAGGTTGAAGGGTAAAGGGCAAAGGGTAAAGGGGCTGTACCAGGTTGAAGGGTAAAGGGCTGTACCAGGTTGAAGGGTCAAGGGGCTGTACCAGGTTGAAGGGTAAAGGGCTGTACCAGGTTGAAGGGTAAAGGGGCTGTACCAGGTTGAAGGGTAAAGGGGCTGTACCAGGTTGAAGGGTAAAGGGGCTGTACCAGGTTGAAAAGGGTAAGGTTGAGGGGCTGTACCAGGTTGAAGGGTAAGGGCTGCTTGAAGGGTACTGTACAGGTTGAAGGGTAAAGGGGCTGTACCAGGTTGAAGGGTAAGGGGCTGTACCAGGTTGAAGGGTAAAGGGGCTGTACCAGGTTGAAGGGTAAAGGGCTGTACCAGGT
>NW_027008937.1:0-63840 GCF_036934945.1 Oncorhynchus masou masou
AACAACATCCACATGATGTAAACAGTCTGACAAACTAGACAACATCCAGATGACGTAAACAGTCTGACAAACTAAACAACATCCACATGATGTAAACATGGCCCAGTAAACAGTCTGACAAACTAAACATTGTACGTTACTGTACTGAAAACAGATTCCAGAGTCTTAACTAATCAGTTTGTCAATCAACTTGGTGTCCAATCACTGACACGTTATATATATATAGACTACTGCTGTAGTATTCAACTCTAACCCCGGTTAAATAAAGGTTAAATAAAGATAAATAAAGGTTAAATAAAGGTTAAATAAAGGTAAATACAGATGCGATCTGTTCAACCTGATAATTAACCCACTTTGTTGTGACAGGTCTAAATCGGTCCCTGATTGAAATGGAAACAGAGTAGTGGGACTGGATTTGCCAAGATGTCTCTTTCTACCTTCCTGCTTCACAGCCTGGTTGCAGCCTCCAAACATTTAATGTCCCCGTGTCTCTATCTACCTTCCTGCTATACTATAACGTTTCATAATGTCCCCGTGTCTCTATCTACCTTCCTGCTATACTATAACGTTTCATAATGTCCCCGTGTCTCTATCTACCTTCCTGCTATACTATAACGTTTCATAATGTCCCCGTGTCTCTATCTACCTTCCTGCTATACTATAACGTTTCATAATGTCCCCGTGTCTCTTCCTGCTATACTATAACGTTTCATAATGTCCCCGTGTCTCTATCTACCTTCCTGCTATACTATAACGTTTCATAATGTCCCCGTGTCTCTATCTACCTTCCTGCTATACTATAACGTTACATAATGTCCCCGTGTCTCTATCTACCTTCCTGCTATACTATAACGTTTCATAATGTCCCCGTGTCTCTATCTACCTTCCTGCTATACTATAACGTTTCATAATGTCCCCGTGTCTCTATCTACCTTCCTGCTATACTATAACGTTTCATAATGTCCCCGTGTCTCTATCTACCTTCCTGCTATACTATAACGTTTCATAATGCCCCCGTGTCTCTATCTACCTTCCTGCTATACTATAACGTTTCATAATGTCCCCGTGTCTCTATCTACCTTCCTGCTATACTATAACGTTTCATAATGTCCCCGTGTCTCTTCCTGCTATACTATAACGTTTCATAATGTCCCCGTGTCTCTATCTACCTTCCTGCTATACTATAACGTTTCATAATGTCCCCGTGTCTCTATCTACCTTCCTGCTATACTATAACGTTTCATAATGTCCCCGTGTCTCTATCTACCTTCCTGCTATACTATAACGTTTCATAATGTCCCCATGTCTCTTCCTGCTATACTATAACGTTTCATAATGTCCCCGTGTCTCTATCTACCTTCCTGCTATACTATAACGTTTCATAATGTCCCCGTGTCTCTATCTACCTTCCTGCTATACTATAACGTTTCATAATGTCCCCGTGTCTCTATCTACCTTCCTGCTATACTATAACGTTTCATAATGTCCCCGTGTCTCTATCTACCTTCCTGCTATACTATAACGTTACATAATGTCCCCGTGTCTCTATCTACCTTCCTGCTATACTATAACGTTTCATAATGTCCCCGTGTCTCTATCTACCTTCCTGCTATACTATAACGTTTCATAATGTCCCCGTGTCTCTTCCTGCTATACTATAATGTTTCATAATGTCCCCGTGTCTCTATCTACCTTCCTGCTATACTATAACGTTTCATAATGTCCCCGTGTCTCTTCCTGCTATACTATAACGTTTCATAATGTCCCCGTGTCTCTTCCTGCTATACTATAACGTTTCATAATGTCCCCGTGTCTCTATCTACCTTCCTGCTATACTATAACGTTTCATAATGTCCCCGTGTCTCTATCTACCTTCCTGCTATACTATAACGTTTCATAATGTCCCCGTGTCTCTATCTACCTTCCTGCTATACTATAACGTTTCATAATGTCCCCGTGTCTCTATCTACCTTCCTGCTATACTATAACGTTACATAATGTCCCCGTGTCTCTATCTACCTTCCTGCTATACTATAACGTTTCATAATGTCCCCGTGTCTCTATCTACCTTCCTGCTATACTATAACGTTTCATAATGTCCCCGTGTCTCTATCTACCTTCCTGCTATACTATAACGTTTCAT
This sequence comes from Oncorhynchus masou masou, assembly GCF_036934945.1. Taxonomy (NCBI): domain Eukaryota; kingdom Metazoa; phylum Chordata; class Actinopteri; order Salmoniformes; family Salmonidae; genus Oncorhynchus; species Oncorhynchus masou. Next base: position 2,144 of record NW_027008937.1, read on the forward strand.
AATGTCCCCGTGTCTCTATCTACCTTCCTGCTATACTATAACGTTTCATAATGTCCCCGTGTCTCTATCTACCTTCCTGCTATACTATAACGTTTCATAATGCCCCCGTGTCTCTATCTACCTTCCTGCTATACTATAACGTTTCATAATGTCCCCGTGTCTCTATCTACCTTCCTGCTATACTATAACGTTTTATAATGTCCCCGTGTCTCTATCTACCTTCCTGCTATACTATAACGTTTCATAATGTCCCCGTGTCTCTATCTACCTTCCTGCTATACTATAATGTTTCATAATGTCCCCGTGTCTCTATCTACCTTCCTGCTATACTATAACGTTTCATAATGTCCCCGTGTCTCTATCTACCTTCCTGCTATACTATAACGTTTCATAATGTCCCCGTGTCTCTATCTACCTTCCTGCTATACTATAACGTTTCATAATGTCCCCGTGTCTCTATCTACCTTCCTGCTATACTATAACGTTTCATAATGTCCCCGTGTCTCTATCTACCTTCCTGCTATACTATAACGTTTCATAATGTCCCCGTGTCTCTATCTACCTTCCTGCTATACTATAACGTTTCATAATGTCCCCGTGTCTCTATCTACCTTCCTGCTATACTATAACGTTTCATAATGTCCCCGTGTCTCTATCTACCTTCCTGCTATACTATAACGTTTCATAATGTCCCAGTGTCTCTATCTACCTTCCTGCTATACTATAACGTTTCATAATGCCCCCGTGTCTCTATCTACCTTCCTGCTATACTATAACGTTACATAATGTCCCCGTGTCTCTATCTACCTTCCTGCTATACTATAACGTTTCATAATGCCCCCGTGTCTCTATCTACCTTCCTGCTATACTATAACGTTTCATAATGCCCCCGTGTCTCTATCTACCTTCCTGCTATACTATAACGTTTCATAATGTCCCCGTGTCTCTATCTACCTTCCTGCTATACTATAACGTTTCATAATGTCCCCGTGTCTCTTCCTGCTATACTATAACGTTTCATAATGTCCCCGTGTCTCTATCTACCTTCCTGCTATACTATAACGTTTCATAATGTCCCCGTGTCTCTTCCTGCTATACTATAACGTTTCATAATGTCCCCGTGTCTCTATCTACCTTCCTGCTATACTATAACGTTTCATAATGTCCCCGTGTCTCTATCTACCTTCCTGCTATACTATAACGTTTCATAATGTCCCCGTGTCTCTATCTACCTTCCTGCTATACTATAACGTTTCATAATGTCCCCGTGTCTCTATCTACCTTCCTGCTATACTATAACGTTTCATAATGTCCCCGTGTCTCTTCCTGCTATACTATAACGTTTCATAATGTCCCCGTGTCTCTATCTACCTTCCTGCTATACTATAACGTTTCATAATGTCCCCGTGTCTCTATCTACCTTCCTGCTATACTATAACGTTTCATAATGTCCCTGTGTCTCTTCCTGCTATACTATAACGTTTCATAATGTCCCCGTGTCTCTATCTACCTTCCTGCTATACTATAACGTTTCATAATGTCCCCGTGTCTCTTCCTGCTATACTATAACGTTTCATAATGTCCCCGTGTCTCTATCTACCTTCCTGCTATACTATAATGTTTCATAATGTCCCGTGTCTCTATCTACCTTCCTGCTATACTATAACGTTTCATAATGTCCCCGTGTCTCTTCCTGCTATACTATAACGTTTCATAATGTCCCCGTGTCTCTATCTACCTTCCTGCTATACTATAACGTTTCATAATGTCCCCGTGTCTCTATCTACCTTCCTGCTATACTATAACGTTTCATAATGTCCCGTGTCTCTATCTACCTTCCTGCTATACTATAACGTTTCATAATGTCCCCGTGTCTCCATCTACCTTCCTGCTATACTATAACGTTTCATAATGTCCCCGTGTCTCTATCTACCTTCCTGCTATACTATAACGTTTCATAATGTCCCCGTGTCTCTATCTACCTTCCTGCTATACTATAACGTTTCATAATGTCCCCGTGTCTCTTCCTGCTATACTATAACGTTTCATAATGACCCGTGTCTCTATCTACCTTCCTGCTATACTATAACGTTTCATAATGTCCCCGTGTCTCTATCTACCTTCCTGCTATACTATAACGTTACATAATGTCCCCGTGTCTCTATCTACCTTCCTGCTATACTATAACGTTTCATAATGTCCCCGTGTCTCTATCTACCTTCCTGCTATACTATAACGTTTCATAATGTCCCCGTGTCTCTTCCTGCTATACTATAACGTTTCATAATGTCCCCGTGTCTCTATCTACCTTCCTGCTATACTATAACGTTTCATAATGTCCCTGTGTCTCTATCTACCTTCCTGCTATACTATAACGTTTCATAATGTCCCCGTGTCTCTATCTACCTTCCTGCTATACTATTACGTTTCATAATGTCCCCGTGTCTCTATCTACCTTCCTGCTATACTATAACGTTTCATAATGTCCCCGTGTCTCTATCTACCTTCCTGCTATACTATAACGTTTCATAATGTCCCCGTGTCTCTATCTACCTTCCTGCTATACTATAACGTTTCATAATGTCCCCGTGTCTCTATCTACCTTCCTGCTATACTATAACGTTACATAATGTCCCCGTGTCTCTATCTACCTTCCTGCTATACTATAACGTTTCATAATGTCCCCGTGTCTCTATCTACCTTCCTGCTATACTATAATGTTACATAATGTCCCCGTGTCTCTATCTACCTTCCTGCTATACTATAACGTTTCATAATGTCCCTGTGTCTCTTCCTGCTATACTATAACGTTTCATAATGTCCCCGTGTCTCTATCTACCTTCCTGCTATACTATAACGTTTCATAATGTCCCCGTGTCTCTATCTACCTTCCTGCTATACTATAACGTTACATAATGTCCCTGTGTCTCTATCTACCTTCCTGCTATACTACAACGTTTCATAATGTCCACTTGTCTCTATCTACCTTCCTGCTATACTATAACGTTTCATAATGTCCCCGTGTCTCTATCTACCTTCCTGCTATACTATAACGTTTCATAATGTCCCCGTGTCTCTTCCTGCTATACTATAACGTTTCATAATGTCCCCGTGTCTCTATCTACCTTCCTGCTATACTATAACGTTTCATAATGTCCCCGTGTCTCTATCTACCTTCCTGCTATACTATAACGTTTCATAATGTCCCCGTGTCTCTATCTACCTTCCTGGTATACTATAACGTTTCATAATGTCCCCGTGTCTCTTCCTGCTATACTATAACGTTTCATAATGTCCCCGTGTCTCTATCTACCTTCCTGCTATACTATAACGTTTCATAATGTCCCCGTGTCTCTATCTACCTTCCTGCTATACTATAACGTTACATAATGTCCCCGTGTCTCTATCTACCTTCCTGCTATACTATAACGTTTCATAATGTCCCCGTGTCTCTATCTACCTTCCTGCTATAATATAACGTTTCATAATGTCCCCGTGTCTCTATCTACCTTCCTGCTATACTATAACGTTTCATAATGTCCCCGTGTCTCTATCTACCTTCCTGCTATAATATAACGTTTCATAATGTCCCCGTGTCTCTATCTACCTTCCTGCTATACTATAACGTTTCATAATGTCCCTGTGTCTCTTCCTGCTATACTATAACGTTTCATAATGTCCCCGTGTCTCTTCCTGCTATACTATAACGTTTCATAATGTCCCCGTGTCTCTTCCTGCTATACTATAACGTTTCATAATGTCCCCGTGTCTCTATCTACCTTCCTGCTATACTATAACGTTTCATAATGTCCCCGTGTCTCTATCTACCTTCCTGCTATACTATAACGTTTCATAATGTCCCCGTGTCTCTTCCTGCTATACTATAACGTTTCATAATGTCCCCGTGTCTCTATCTACCTTCCTGCTATACTATAACGTTTCATAATGTCCCCGTGTCTCTATCTACCTTCCTGCTATACTATAACGTTTCATAATGTCCCCGTGTCTCTATCTACCTTCCTGCTATACTATAACGTTTCATAATGTCCCCGTGTCTCCATCTACCTTCCTGCTATACTATAACGTTTCATAATGTCCCCGTGTCTCTATCTACCTTCCTGCTATACTATAACGTTTCATAATGTCCCCGTGTCTCTATCTACCTTCCTGCTATACTATAACGTTTCATAATGTCCCCGTGTCTCTTCCTGCTATACTATAACGTTTCATAATGTCCCCGTGTCTCTATCTACCTTCCTGCTATACTATAACGTTTCATAATGTCCCCGTGTCTCTATCTACCTTCCTGCTATACTATAACGTTACATAATGTCCCCGTGTCTCTATCTACCTTCCTGCTATACTATAACGTTTCATAATGTCCCCGTGTCTCTATCTACCTTCCTGCTATACTATAACGTTTCATAATGTCCCCGTGTCTCTTCCTGCTATACTATAACGTTTCATAATGTCCCCATGTCTCTATCTACCTTCCTGCTATACTATAACGTTTCATAATGTCCCTGTGTCTCTATCTACCTTCCTGCTATACTATAACGTTTCATAATGTCCCCGTGTCTCTATCTACCTTCCTGCTATACTATTACGTTTCATAATGTCCCCGTGTCTCTATCTACCTTCCTGCTATACTATAACGTTTCATAATGTCCCCGTGTCTCTATCTACCTTCCTGCTATACTATAACGTTTCATAATGTCCCCGTGTCTCTATCTACCTTCCTGCTATACTATAACGTTTCATAATGTCCCCGTGTCTCTATCTACCTTCCTGCTATACTATAACGTTACATAATGTCCCCGTGTCTCTATCTACCTTCCTGCTATACTATAACGTTTCATAATGTCCCCGTGTCTCTATCTACCTTCCTGCTATACTATAACGTTACATAATGTCCCCGTGTCTCTATCTACCTTCCTGCTATACTATAACGTTTCATAATGTCCCTGTGTCTCTTCCTGCTATACTATAACGTTTCATAATGTCCCCGTGTCTCTATCTACCTTCCTGCTATACTATAACGTTTCATAATGTCCCCGTGTCTCTATCTACCTTCCTGCTATACTATAACGTTACATAATGTCCCTGTGTCTCTATCTACCTTCCTGCTATACTACAACGTTTCATAATGTCCCCGTGTCTCTATCTACCTTCCTGCTATACTATAACGTTTCATAATGTCCCCGTGTCTCTATCTACCTTCCTGCTATACTATAACGTTTCATAATGTCCCCGTGTCTCTTCCTGCTATACTATAACGTTTCATAATGTCCCCGTGTCTCTATCTACCTTCCTGCTATACTATAACGTTTCATAATGTCCCGTGTCTCTATCTACCTTCCTGCTATACTATAACGTTTCATAATGTCCCCGTGTCTCTATCTACCTTCCTGGTATACTATAACGTTTCATAATGTCCCCGTGTCTCTTCCTGCTATACTATAACGTTTCATAATGTCCCCGTGTCTCTATCTACCTTCCTGCTATACTATAACGTTTCATAATGTCCCCGTGTCTCTATCTACCTTCCTGCTATACTATAACGTTACATAATGTCCCCGTGTCTCTATCTACCTTCCTGCTATACTATAACGTTTCATAATGTCCCCGTGTCTCTATCTACCTTCCTGCTATAATATAACGTTTCATAATGTCCCCGTGTCTCTATCTACCTTCCTGCTATACTATAACGTTTCATAATGTCCCCGTGTCTCTATCTACCTTCCTGCTATAATATAACGTTTCATAATGTCCCCGTGTCTCTATCTACCTTCCTGCTATACTATAACGTTTCATAATGTCCCCGTGTCTCTATCTACCTTCCTGCTATACTATAACGTTTCATAATGTCCCCGTGTCTCTATCTACCTTCCTGCTATAATATAACGTTTCATAATGTCCCCGTGTCTCTATCTACCTTCCTGCTATACTATAACGTTTCATAATGTCCCCGTGTCTCTTCCTGTTATGTACTTGAGTGAAGACCCAAAAGCGGTTTAACAGAAACAGAGTTCTTTTAATGAAAAAACAGGAATGGCATAGATCCTCTTCCGACGTTGTCAATGGCACAATAGAATACCCGCAGAGAGGGTGACAAATGAAACATAAAGTCCCTCTGATGAATAGCTGGGTAGCGGCGACAGGCTGCAGGTCGCTCTGGGTCGGTGCGGGTCACAGAGGAACGGTGGTAGCTGATCACACGTAGCATATGATGAACTGGACACGGTGCAAACAAAAGATAGTTAGTAGTGTACAGGATGCACCTGCCAGGCAGACTCCGACAGGATAGGACTAGGAGGAAGCAAACGAGACGATAGCTTGCTTCTGGCATGAGAAACACAAACGAGAATCTGACACCGAAAGTAGCAGGAACAGAGAGAGAAATAGAGACCTAATCAGAGGGAAAAAAGGGAACAGGTGGGGAAAGGGTGAACGAGCTAGTTAGGGGAGATGAGGAACAGCTGGAGAAGGAGAGAAAGAGAAGGTAACCTAATAAGACCAGCAGAGAGAGACAGAGTGAAGAGAAAGGACAGGAACAGACATAATAAGACATGACACTTCCTGCTATACTATAACGTTTCATAATGTCCCCGTGTCTCTATCTACCTTCCTGCTATACTATAACGTTACATAATGTCCCCGTGTCTCTTCCTGCTATACTATAACGTTTCATAATGTCCCCGTGTCTCTATCTACCTTCCTGCTATACTATAACGTTTCATAATGTCCCAGTGTCTCTATCTACCTTCCTGCTATACTATAACGTTTCATAATGTCCCCGTGTCTCTATCTACCTTCCTGCTATAATATAACGTTTCATAATGTCCCCGTGTCTCTATCTACCTTCCTGCTATACTATAACGTTACATAATGTCCCCGTGTCTCTTCCTGCTATACTATAACGTTTCATAATGTCCCCGTGTCTCTATCTACCTTCCTGCTATACTATAACGTTTCATAATGTCCCCGTGTCTCTTCCTGCTATACTATAACGTTTCATAATGTCCCCGTGTCTCTATCTACCTTCCTGCTATACTATAACGTTACATAATGTCCCCGTGTCTCTTCCTGCTATACTATAACGTTTCATAATGTCCCCGTGTCTCTATCTACCTTCCTGCTATACTATAACGTTTCATAATGTCCCCGTGTCTCTATCTACCTTCCTGCTATACTATAACGTTTCATAATGTCCCCGTGTCTCTATCTACCTTCCTGCTATAATATAACGTTTCATAATGTCCCCGTGTCTCTATCTACCTTCCTGCTATACTATATCGTTTCATAATGTCCCCGTGTCTCTTCCTGCTATACTATAACGTTACATAATGTCCCCGTGTCTCTATCTACCTTCCTGCTATACTATAACGTTTCATAATGTCCCCGTGTCTCTATCTACCTTCCTGCTATACTATAACGTTTCATAATGTCCCCGTGTCTCTATCTACCTTCCTGCTATACTATAACGTTTCATAATGTCCCCGTGTCTCTATCTACCTTCCTGCTATAATATAACGTTTCATAATGTCCCCGTGTCTCTATCTACCTTCCTGCTATACTATAACGTTTCATAATGTCCCCGTGTCTCTTCCTGCTATACTATAACGTTTCATAATGTCCCCGTGTCTCTATCTACCTTCCTGCTATACTATAACGTTACATAATGTCCCCGTGTCTCTTCCTGCTATACTATAACGTTTCATAATGTCCCCGTGTCTCTATCTACCTTCCTGCTATACTATAACGTTTCATAATGTCCCCGTGTCTCTATCTACCTTCCTGCTATACTATAACGTTTCATAATGTCCCCGTGTCTCTTCCTGCTATACTATAACGTTTCATAATGTCCCCGTGTCTCTATCTACCTTCCTGCTATACTATAACGTTTCATAATGTCCCCGTGTCTCTATCTACCTTCCTGCTATACTATCACGTTTCATAATGTCCCCATCTACCTTCCTGCTATACTATAACGTTTCATAATGTCCCCGTGTCTCTATCTACCTTCCTGCTATACTATAACGTTTCATAATGTCCCCGTGTCTCTTCCTGCTATACTATAACGTTACATAATGTCCCCGTGTCTCTATCTACCTTCCTGCTATACTATAACGTTTCATAATGTCCCCGTGTCTCTATCTACCTTCCTGCTATACTATAACGTTTCATAATGTCCCCGTGTCTCTATCTACCTTCCTGCTATACTATAACGTTTCATAATGTCCCCGTGTCTCTATCTACCTTCCTGCTATACTATAACGTTACATAATGTCCCCGTGTCTCTATCTACCTTCCTGCTATACTATAACGTTACATAATGTCTCCGTGTCTCTTCCTGCTATACTATAACGTTTCATAATGTCCCCGTGTCTCTTCCTGCTATACTATAACGTTTCATAATGTCCCCGTGTCTCTATCTACCTTCCTGCTATACTATAACGTTTCATAATGTCCCCGTGTCTCTTCCTGCTATACTATAACGTTTCATAATGTCCCCGTGTCTCTATCTACCTTCCTGCTATACTATAACGTTTCATAATGTCCCCGTGTCTCTATCTACCTTCCTGCTATACTATAACGTTTCATAATGTCCCCGTGTCTCTTCCTGCTATACTATCACGTTTCATAATGTCCCCGTGTCTCTATCTACCTTCCTGCTATACTATAACGTTTCATAATGTCCCCGTGTCTCTATCTACCTTCCTGCTATACTATAACGTTTCATAATGTCCCCGTGTCTCTATCTACCTTCCTGCTATACTATAACGTTTCATAATGTCCCCGTGTCTCTTCCTGCTATACTATAACGTTTCATAATGTCCCCGTGTCTCTATCTACCTTCCTGCTATACTATAACGTTTCATAATGTCCCCGTGTCTCTATCTACCTTCCTGCTATACTATAACGTTTCATAATGTCCCCGTGTCTCTTCCTGCTATACTATAACGTTTCATAATGTCCCCGTGTCTCTATCTACCTTCCTGCTATACTATAACGTTTCATAATGTCCCCGTGTCTCTATCTACCTTCCTGCTATACTATAACGTTTCATAATGTCCCCGTGTCTCTATCTACCTTCCTGCTATACTATAACGTTTCATAATGTCCCCGTGTCTCTATCTACCTTCCTGCTATACTATAACGTTTCATAATGTCCCCGTGTCTCTATCTACCTTCCTGCTATACTATAACGTTTCATAATGTCCCCGTGTCTCTATCTACCTTCCTGCTATACTATAACGTTTCATAATGTCCCCGTGTCTCTTCCTGCTATACTATAACGTTTCATAATGTCCCCGTGTCTCTATCTACCTTCCTGCTATACTATAACGTTTCATAATGTCCCCGTGTCTCTATCTACCTTCCTGCTATACTATAACGTTTCATAATGTCCCCGTGTCTCTATCTACCTTCCTGCTATACTATAACGTTTCATAATGTCCCCGTGTCTCTTCCTGCTATACTATAACGTTTGATAATGTCCCCGTGTCTCTATCTACCTTCCTGCTATACTATAACGTTTCATAATGTCCCCGTGTCTCTATCTACCTTCCTGCTATACTATAACGTTTCATAATGTCCCCGTGTCTCTATCTACCTTCCTGCTATACTATAACGTTTCATAATGTCCCCGTGTCTCTTCCTGCTATACTATAACGTTTCATAATGTCCCCGTGTCTCTATCTACCTTCCTGCTATACTATAACGTTTCATAATGTCCCCGTGTCTCTATCTACCTTCCTGCTATACTGTAACGTTTCATAATGTCCCCGTGTCTCTATCTACCTTCCTGCTATACTATCACGTTTCATAATGTCCCCGTGTCTCTATCTACCTTCCTGCTATACTATAACGTTTCATAATGTCCCCATGTCTCTATCTACCTTCCTGCTATACTATAACGTTTCATAATGTCCCCGTGTCTCTATCTACCTTCCTGCTATACTATAACGTTTCATAATGTCCCCGTGTCTCTTCCTGCTATACTATAACGTTTCATAATGTCCCCGTGTCTCTATCTACCTTCCTGCTATACTATAACGTTTCATAATGTCCCCATGTCTCTTCCTGCTATACTATAACGTTTCATAATGTCCCCGTGTCTCTATCTACCTTCCTGCTATACTATAACGTTTCATAATGTCCCCGTGTCTCTATCTACCTTCCTGCTATACTATAACGTTTCATAATGTCCCCGTGTCTCTTCCTGCTATACTATAACGTTTCATAATGTCCCCGTGTCTCTATCTACCTTCCTGCTATACTATAACGTTTCATAATGTCCCCGTGTCTCTATCTACCTTCCTGCTATACTATAACGTTTCATAATGTCCCCGTGTCTCTATCTACCTTCCTGCTATACTATAACGTTACATAATGTCCCCGTGTCTCTATCTACCTTCCTGCTATACTATAACGTTTCATAAGGTCCCCGTGTCTCTTCCTGCTATACTATAACGTTTCATAATGTCCCCGTGTCTCTATCTACCTTCCTGCTATACTATAACGTTTCATAATGTCCCCGTGTCTCTATCTACCTTCCTGCTATACTATAACGTTTCATAATGTCCCCGTGTCTCTATCTACCTTCCTGCTATACTATAACGTTTCATAATGTCCCCGTGTCTCTATCTACCTTCCTGCTATACTATAACGTTTCATAATGTCCCCGTGTCTCTATCTACCTTCCTGCTATACTATAACGTTTCATAACGTCCCCGTGTCTCTATCTACCTTCCTGCTATACTATAACGTTTCATAATGTCCCCGTGTCTCTATCTACCTTCCTGCTATACTATCACGTTTCATAATGTCCCCATCTACCTTCCTGCTATACTATAACGTTTCATAATGTCCCCGTGTCTCTATCTACCTTCCTGCTATACTATAACGTTTCATAATGTCCCCGTGTCTCTATCTACCTTCCTGCTATACTATAACGTTTCATAATGTCCCCGTGTCTCTATCTACCTTCCTGCTATACTATAACGTTTCATAAGGTCCCCGTGTCTCTTCCTGCTATACTATAACGTTACATAATGTCCCCGTGTCTCTATCTACCTTCCTGCTATACTATAACGTTTCATAATGTCCCCGTGTCTCTTCCTGCTATACTATAACGTTTCATAATGTCCCCGTGTCTCTATCTACCTTCCTGCTATACTATAACGTTTCATAAGGTCCCCGTGTCTCTTCCTGCTATACTATAACGTTACATAATGTCCCCGTGTCTCTATCTACCTTCCTGCTATACTATAACGTTTCATAATGTCCCCGTGTCTCTATCTACCTTCCTGCTATACTATAACGTTTCATAATGTCCCCGTGTCTCTATCTACCTTCCTGCTATACTATAACGTTTCATAATGTCCCCGTGTCTCTTCCTGCTATACTATAACGTTTCATAATGTCCCCGTGTCTCTATCTACCTTCCTGCTATACTATAACGTTTCATAATGTCCCCGTGTCTCTATCTACCTTCCTGCTATACTATAACGTTTCATAATGTCCCCGTGTCTCTATCTACCTTCCTGCTATACTATAACGTTTCATAAGGTCCCCGTGTCTCTTCCTGCTATACTATAACGTTACATAATGTCCCCGTGTCTCTATCTACCTTCCTGCTATACTATAACGTTTCATAATGTCCCCATCTACCTTCCTGCTATACTATAACGTTTCATAATGTCCCCGTGTCTCTTCCTGCTATACTATAACGTTTCATAATGTCCCCGTGTCTCTATCTACCTTCATGCTATACTATATCGTTTCATAATGTCCCCGTGTCTCTATCTACCTTCATGCTATACTATAACGTTTCATAATGTCCCCGTGTCTCTATCTACCTTCCTGCTATACTATAACGTTTCATAATGTCCCCGTGTCTCTATCTACCTTCCTGCTATACTATAACGTTTCATAATGTCCCCGTGTCTCTATCTACCTTCCTGCTATACTATAACGTTTCATAATGTCCCCGTGTCTCTATCTACCTTCCTGCTATACTATAACGTTTCATAATGTCCCCGTGTCTCTTCCTGCTATACTATAACGTTTCATAATGTCCCCGTGTCTCTATCTACCTTCCTGCTATACTATAACGTTTCATAATGTCCCCGTGTCTCTATCTACCTTCCTGCTATACTATAACGTTACATAATGTCCCAGTGTCTCTATCTACCTTCCTGCTATACTATAACGTTTCATAATGTCCCCGTGTCTCTATCTACCTTCCTGCTATACTATAACGTTTCATAATGTCCCCGTGTCTCTTCCTGCTATACTATAACGTTTCATAATGTCCCCGTGTCTCTATCTACCTTCCTGCTATACTATAACGTTACATAATGTCCCCGTGTCTCTATCTACCTTCCTGCTATACTATAACGTTTCATAATGTCCCCGTGTCTCTTCCTGCTATACTATAACGTTTCATAATGTCCCCGTGTCTCTATCTACCTTCCTGCTATACTATAACGTTTCATAATGTCCCGTGTCTCTATCTACCTTCCTGCTATACTATAACGTTTCATAATGTCCCCGTGTCTCTTCCTGCTATACTATAACGTTTCATAATGTCCCCGTGTCTCTATCTACCTTCCTGCTATACTATAACGTTTCATAATGTCCCCGTGTCTCTATCTACCTTCCTGCTATACTATAACGTTTCATAATGTCCCCGTGTCTCTATCTACCTTCCTGCTATACTATAACGTTTCATAATGTCCCCGTGTCTCTTCCTGCTATACTATAACGTTTCATAATGTCCCCGTGTCTCTATCTACCTTCCTGCTATACTATAACGTTTCATAATGTCCCCGTGTCTCTATCTACCTTCCTGCTATACTATAACGTTTCATAATGTCCCCGTGTCTCTTCCTGCTATACTATAACGTTTCATAATGTCCCCGTGTCTCTATCTACCTTCCTGCTATACTATAACGTTTCATAATGTCCCCGTGTCTCTATCTACCTTCCTGCTATACTATAACGTTTCATAATGTCCCCGTGTCTCTATCTACCTTCCTGCTATACTATAACGTTTCATAATGTCCCCGTGTCTCTATCTACCTTCCTGCTATACTATAACGTTTCATAATGTCCCCGTGTCTCTATCTACCTTCCTGCTATACTATAACGTTTCATAATGTCCCCGTGTCTCTATCTACCTTCCTGCTATACTATAACGTTACATAATGTCCCCGTGTCTCTTCCTGCTATACTATAACGTTTCATAATGTCCCCGTGTCTCTATCTACCTTCCTGCTATACTATAACGTTACATAATGTCCCCGTGTCTCTTCCTGCTATACTATAACGTTTCATAATGTCCCCGTGTCTCTATCTACCTTCCTGCTATACTATAACGTTTCATAATGTCCCCGTGTCTCTATCTACCTTCCTGCTATACTATAACGTTTCATAATGTCCCCGTGTCTCTATCTACCTTCCTGCTATACTATAACGTTTCATAATGTCCCCGTGTCTCTTCCTGCTATACTATAACGTTACATAATGCCCCCGTGTCTCTATCTACCTTCCTGCTATACTATAACGTTTCATAATGTCCCCGTGTCTCTATCTACCTTCCTGCTATACTATAACGTTTCATAATGTCCCCGTGTCTCTTCCTGCTATACTATAACGTTTCATAATGTCCCCGTGTCTCTATCTACCTTCCTGCTATACTATAACGTTTCATAATGTCCCCGTGTCTCTTCCTGCTATACTATAACGTTTCATAATGTCCCCGTGTCTCTATCTACCTTCCTGCTATACTATAACGTTTCATAATGTCCCCGTGTCTCTTCCTGCTATACTATAACGTTTCATAATGTCCCCGTGTCTCTTCCTGCTATACTATAACGTTTCATAATGTCCCCGTGTCTCTATCTACCTTCCTGCTATACTATAACGTTTCATAATGTCCCCGTGTCTCTTCCTGCTATACTATAACGTTTCATAATGTCCCCGTGTCTCTATCTACCTTCCTGCTATACTATAACGTTTCATAATGTCCCCGTGTCTCTTCCTGCTATACTATAACGTTTCATAATATCCCCGTGTCTCTTCCTGCTATACTATAACGTTTCATAATGTCCCCGTGTCTCTATCTACCTTCCTGCTATACTATAACGTTTCATAATGTCCCCGTGTCTCCATCTACCTTCCTGCTATACTATAATGTTTCATAATGTCCCCGTGTCTCTTCCTGCTATACTATAACGTTTCATAATGTCCCCGTGTCTCTATCTACCTTCCTGCTATACTATAACGTTTCATAATGTCCCCGTGTCTCTATCTACCTTCCTGCTATACTATAACGTTTCATAATGTCCCCGTGTCTCTATCTACCTTCCTGCTATACTATAACGTTACATAATGTCCCCGTGTCTCTTCCTGCTATACTATAACGTTTCATAATGTCCCCGTGTCTCTTCCTGCTATACTATAACGTTTCATAATGTCCCCGTGTCTCTATCTACCTTCCTGCTATACTATAACGTTACATAATGTCCCCGTGTCTCTATCTACCTTCCTGCTATACTATAACGTTTCATAATGTCCCTGTGTCTCTATCTACCTTCCTGCTATACTATAACGTTTCATAATGTCCCCGTGTCTCTATCTACCTTCCTGCTATACTATAACGTTTCATAATGTCCTCGTGTCTCTTCCTGCTATACTATAACGTTTCATAATGTCCCCGTGTCTCTATCTACCTTCCTGCTATACTATAACGTTTCATAATGTCCCCGTGTCTCTATCTACCTTCCTGCTATACTATAACGTTTCATAATGTCCCCGTGTCTCTATCTACCTTCCTGCTATACTATAACGTTTCATAATGTCCCAGTGTCTCTATCTACCTTCCTGCTATACTATAACGTTTCATAATGTCCCCATGTCTCTTCCTGCTATACTATAACGTTTCATAATGTCCCCGTGTCTCTATCTACCTTCCTGCTATACTATAACGTTTCATAATGTCCCCGTGTCTCTATCTACCTTCCTGCTATACTATAACGTTTCATAATGTCCCCGTGTCTCTATCTACCTTCCTGCTATACTATAACGTTTCATAATGTCCCCGTGTCTCTTCCTGCTATACTATAACGTTTCATAATGTCCCCGTGTCTCTATCTACCTTCCTGCTATACTATAACGTTACATAATGTCCCCGTGTCTCTATCTACCTTCCTGCTATACTATAACGTTTCATAATGTCCCCGTGTCTCTATCTACCTTCCTGCTATACTATAACGTTACATAATGTCCCCGTGTCTCTATCTACCTTCCTGCTATACTATAACGTTTCATAATGTCCCTGTGTCTCTATCTACCTTCCTGCTATACTATAACGTTTCATAATGTCCCCGTGTCTCTATCTACCTTCCTGCTATACTATAACGTTACATAATGTCCCCGTGTCTCTTCCTGCTATACTATAACGTTTCATAATGTCCCCGTGTCTCTTCCTGCTATACTATAACGTTTCATAATGTCCCCGTGTCTCTATCTACCTTCCTGCTATACTATAACGTTTCATAATGTCCCCGTGTCTCTTCCTGCTATACTATAACGTTTCATAATGTCCCCGTGTCTCTATCTACCTTCCTGCTATACTATAACGTTTCATAATGTCCCCGTGTCTCTTCCTGCTATACTATAACGTTTCATAATGTCCCCGTGTCTCTATCTACCTTCCTGCTATACTATAACGTTTCATAATGTCCCCGTGTCTCTTCCTGCTATACTATAACGTTACATAATGTCCCCGTGTCTCTATCTACCTTCCTGCTATACTATAACGTTTCATAATGTCCCCGTGTCTCTATCTACCTTCCTGCTATACTATAACGTTTCATAATGTCCCCGTGTCTCTATCTACCTTCCTGCTATACTATAACGTTTCATAATGTCCCCGTGTCTCTATCTACCTTCCTGCTATACTATAACGTTTCATAATGTCCCCATGTCTCTTCCTGCTATACTATAACGTTTCATAATGTCCCCGTGTCTCTATCTACCTTCCTGCTATACTATAACGTTTCATAATGTCCCCGTGTCTCTATCTACCTTCCTGCTATACTATAACGTTTCATAATGTCCCCGTGTCTCTTCCTGCTATACTATAACGTTTCATAATGTCCCCGTGTCTCTATCTACCTTCCTGCTATACTATAACGTTTCATAATGTCCCCGTGTCTCTATCTACCTTCCTGCTATACTATAATGTTTCATAATGTCCCCGTGTCTCTATCTACCTTCCTGCTATACTATAACGTTTCATAATGTCCCCGTGTCTCTATCTACCTTCCTGCTATACTATAACGTTACATAATGTCCCCGTGTCTCTATCTACCTTCCTGCTATACTATAACGTTTCATAATGTCCCCGTGTCTCTTCCTGCTATACTATAACGTTTCATAATGTCCCCGTGTCTCTATCTACCTTCCTGCTATACTATAACGTTTCATAATGTCCCCGTGTCTCTATCTACCTTCCTGCTATACTATAACGTTTCATAATGTCCCCATGTCTCTTCCTGCTATACTATAACGTTTCATAATGTCCCCGTGTCTCTATCTACCTTCCTGCTATACTATAACGTTTCATAATGTCCCCGTGTCTCTATCTACCTTCCTGCTATACTATAACGTTTCATAATGTCCCCGTGTCTCTTCCTGCTATACTATAACGTTTCATAATGTCCCCGTGTCTCTTCCTGCTATACTATAACGTTTCATAATGTCCCCGTGTCTCTATCTACCTTCCTGCTATACTATAACGTTTCATAATGTCCCCATGTCTCTTCCTGCTATACTATAACGTTTCATAATGTCCCCGTGTCTCTATCTACCTTCCTGCTATACTATAACGTTTCATAATGTCCCCGTGTCTCTATCTACCTTCCTGCTATACTATAACGTTTCATAATGTCCCCGTGTCTCTTCCTGCTATACTATAACGTTTCATAATGTCCCCGTGTCTCTATCTACCTTCCTGCTATACTATAACGTTTCATAATGTCCCCGTGTCTCTATCTACCTTCCTGCTATACTATAATGTTTCATAATGTCCCCGTGTCTCTATCTACCTTCCTGCTATACTATAACGTTTCATAATGTCCCCGTGTCTCTATCTACCTTCCTGCTATACTATAACGTTACATAATGTCCCCGTGTCTCTATCTACCTTCCTGCTATACTATAACGTTTCATAATGTCCCCGTGTCTCTTCCTGCTATACTATAACGTTTCATAATGTCCCCGTGTCTCTATCTACCTTCCTGCTATACTATAACGTTTCATAATGTCCTCGTGTCTCTTCCTGCTATACTATAACGTTTCATAATGTCCCCGTGTCTCTATCTACCTTCCTGCTATACTATAACGTTTCATAATGTCCCCGTGTCTCTATCTACCTTCCTGCTATACTATAACGTTTCATAATGTCCCAGTGTCTCTATCTACCTTCCTGCTATACTATAACGTTTCATAATGTCCCCGTGTCTCTATCTACCTTCCTGCTATACTATAACGTTTCATAATGTCCCCGTGTCTCTATCTACCTTCCTGCTATACCATAACGTTTCATAATGTCCCCGTGTCTCTATCTACCTTCCTGCTATACCATAACGTTACATAATGCCCCCGTGTCTCTATCTACCTTCCTGCTATACTATAACGTTTCATAATGTCCCCGTGTCTCTTCCTTCTATACTATACATATATATATACAGGGGACTCAGTGGTGTAGCTTGTTCCTTCTAACAGGGGACCCAGCGTGGTAGCTTGTTCCTTCTAACAGGGTATTCAGTGGGGTAGCTTGTTCCTTCTAACTGGGGACTCAGTGGTGTAGCTTGTTCCTTCTAACAGGGGACTCAGTGAGGTAGCTTGTTCCTTCTAACAGGGGGGTAGCTTGTTCCTTCTAACTGGGGACTCAGTGGGGTAGCTTGTTCCTTCTAACAGGGGTCTCAGTGAGGTAGCTTGTTCCATCTAACAGGGGGGTAGCTTGTTCCTTCTAACAGGGGACTCAGTGAGGTAGCTTGTTCCTTCTAACAGGGGGGTAGCTTGTTCCTTCTAACAGGGGACTCAGTGGGGTAGCTTGTTCCTTCTAACAGGGGGGTAGCTTGTTCCTTCTAACAGGGGACTCAGTGGGGTAGCTTGTTCCTTCTAACAGGGGACTCAGTGAGGTAGCTTGTTCCTTCTAACAGGGGGGTAGCTTGTTCCTTCTAACAGGGGACTCAGTGGGGTAGCTTGTTCCTTCTAACAGGGGACTCAGTGGGGTAGCTTGTTCCTTCTAACAGGGGACTCAGTGGTGTAGCTTGTTCCATCTAACAGGGGACTCAGTGGGGTAGCTTGTTCCTTCTAACAGGGGGGTAGCTTGTTCCTTCTAACAGGGGACTCAGTGGTGCAGCTTGTTCCTTCTAACAGGGGACTCAGTGGGGTAGCCTGTTCCTTCTAACAGGGGACTCAGTGGGGTAGCTTGTTCCTTCTAACAGGGGGGTAGCTTGTTCCTTCTAACAGGGGACTCAGTGGGGTAGCTTGTTCCTTCTAACAGGGGACTCAGTGAGGTAGCTTGTTTCTTCTAACAGGGGACTCAGTGAGGTAGCTTGTTCCTTCTAACAGGGGACTCAGTGAGGTAGCTTGTTCCTTCTAACAGGGTATTCAGTGGGGTAGCTTGTTCCTTCTAACTGGGGGGTAGCTTGTTCCTTCTAACAGGGGACTCAGTGGGGAAGCTTGTTTCTTCTAACAGGGGACTCAGTGAGGTAGCTTGTTTCTTCTAACAGGGGACTCAGTGAGGTAGCTTGTTCCTTCTAACAGGGTATTCAGTGGGGTAGCTTGTTCCTTCTAACTGGGGACTCAGTGGTGTAGCTTGTTCCTTCTAACAGGGGACTCAGTGGAGTAGCTTGTTCCTTCTAACAGGGGACTCAGTGGGGTAGCTTGTTCCTTCTAACAGGGGGGTAGCTTGTTCCTTCTAACAGTGGACTCAGTGGGGTAGCTTGTTCCTTCTAACAGGGGACTCAGTGGGGTAGCTTGTTCCTTCTAACAAGGGACTCAGTGGGGTAGCTTGTTTCTTCTAACAGGGGACTCAGTGGTGTAGCTTGTTTCTACTAACAGGGGACTCAGTGAGGTAGCTTGTTCCTTCTAACAGGGTATTCAGTGGGGTAGCTTGTTCCTTCTAACAGGGTATTCAGTGGGGTAGCTTGTTCCTTCTAACTGGGGACTCAGTGAGGTAGCTTGTTCCTTCTAACAGGGGACTCAGTGGGGTAGCTTGTTCCTTCTAACAGGCGACTCAGTGGGGTAGCTTGTTCCTTCTAACTGGGGACTCAGTGGTGTAGCTTGTTCCTTCTAACAGGGGGTAGCTTGTTCCTTCTAACAGGGGACTCAGTGGGGTAGCTTGTTCCTTCTAACAGGGGACTCAGTGGGGTAGCTTGTTCCTTCTAACAGGGGACTCAGTGGTGTAGCTTGTTTCTTCTAACAGGGGACTCAGTGGGGTAGCTTGTTCCATCTAACAGGGGACTCAGCGGGGTAGCTTGTTTCTTCTAACAGGGGACTCAGTGGTGTAGCTTGTTCCTTCTAACAGGGGTCCCAGCGTGGTAGCTTGTTCCTTCTAACAGGGTATTCAGTGGGGTAGCTTGTTCCTTCTAACTGGGGACTCAGTGGTGTAGCTTGTTCCTTCTAACAGGGGACTCAGTGAGGTAGCTTGTTCCTTCTAACAGGGGGGTAGCTTGTTCCTTCTAACAGGGGACTCAGCGGGGTAGCTTGTTCCTTCTAACAGGGGACTCAGCAGGGTAGCTTGTTCCTTCTAACAGGGTATTCAGTGGGGTAGCTTGTTCCTTCTAACTGGGGACTCAGTGGTGCAGCTTGTTCCTTCTAACAGGGGACTCAGTGGGGTAGCTTGTTCCTTCTAACAGGGGACTCAGTGGGGTAGCTTGTTTCTTCTAACAGGGGACTCAGTGAGGTAGCTTGTTTCTTCTAACAGGGGACTCAGTGAGGTAGCTTGTTCCTTCTAACAGGGTATTCAGTGGGGTAGCTTGTTCCTTCTAACTGGGGACTCAGTGGTGTAGCTTGTTCCTTCTAACAGGGGACTCAGTGGGGTAGCTTGTTCCTTCTAACAGGGGACTCAGTGGGGTAGCTTGTTCCTTCTAACAGGGGGGTAGCTTGTTCCTTCTAACAGGGGACTCAGTGGGGTAGCTTGTTCCTTCTAACAGGGGACTCAGTGGGGTAGCTTGTTCCTTCTAACAGGGGGGTAGCTTGTTCCTTCTAACAGTGGACTCAGTGGGGTAGCTTGTTCCGTCTAACAGGGGACTCAGTGGGGTAGCTTGTTCCTTCTAACAGGGGACTCAGTGGGGTAGCTTGTTCCTTCTAACAGGGGACTCAGTGGGGTAGCTTGTTCCTTCTAACAGGGGACTCAGTGGGGTAGCTTGTTTCTTCTAACAGGGGACTCAGTGGTGTAGCTTGTTTCTACTAACAGGGGACTCAGTGAGGTAGCTTGTTCCTTCTAACAGGGTATTCAGTGGGGTAGCTTGTTCCTTCTAACAGGGGACTCAGTGGGGTAGCTTGTTCCTTCTAACAGGGGACTCAGTGGGGTAGCTTGTTCCTTCTAACAGGGGGGTAGCTTGTTCCTTCTAACAGGGGACTCAGTGGGGTAGCTTGTTCCTTCTAACAGGGGACTCAGTGGGGTAGCTTGTTCCTTCTAACAGGGGGGTAGCTTGTTCCTTCTAACAGGGGACTCAGTGGGGTAGCTTGTTCCTTCTAACAGGGGACTCAGTGGGGTAGCTTGTTCCATCTAACAGGGGACTCAGTGGGGTAGCTCGTTTCTTCTAACAGGGGACTCAGTGAGGTAGCTTGTTCCTTCTAACAGGGGACTCAGTGGGGTAGTGAGTTCCTTCTAACATGGGACTCAGTGCCAAGGGCTGTACTAAGGGCTGTATGTTGGCTGTACTAAGGGCTGTACTAAAGGCTGTACAAAGGGCTGTATCCAGGCTATACTAAAGGCTGTATTTTGGCTGTACTAAGGGCTGTACTAAGGGCTGTACTTAGGGCTGTACTAAGGGCTGTTTCCAGGCTGTACTAAGGGCTGTATCCAGGCTGTACTAAGGGCTGTACTAAGGGCTGTTTCCAGGCTGTACTAAGGGCTGTACTAAGGGCTGTACTAAGGGCTGTACTAAGGGCTGTATCCAGGCTGTACTAAGGGCTGTATCCAGGCTGTAATAAGGGCTGTATCCAGGCTGTACTAAGGGCTGTATCCAGGCTCTACTAAGGGCTGTACTAAGGGCTGTATCCAGGCTCTACTAAGGGCTGTATTAAGGGCTGTATCCAGGCTGTACTAAGGGCTGTATTCAGACTGTACTAGCGGCTGTATCTAGGCTGTACTAAGGGCTGTATCCAGGCTCTACTAAGGGCTGTACTAAGGGCTGTATCCAGACTGTACTAAGGGCTGTATTCAGGCTGTACTTAGGGCTGTACTAAGGGCTGTATTTTGACTGTATTAAGGGCTGTATTCAGGCTGTACTAAGGGCTGTATCCAGGCTGTACGAAGGGCTGTACTAAGGGCTGTATCAAGGGCTGTATCCAGACTGTACTAAGGGCTGTATTCAGGCCTTACTAATGGCTATATCCAGGCTGTACTAAGGGCTGTATCCAGGCTCTACTAAGGGCTGTACTAAGGGCTGTATCCAGGCTGTACTAAGGGCTGTATTTTGGCTGTACTAAGGGCTGTATCCAGGCTGTACTAAGGGCTGTATCCAGGCTGTACTAAGGGCTGTATTAAGGGCTGTATCCAGGCTGTACTAAGGGCTGTATTCAGACTGTACTAGGGGCTGTATCCAGGCTGTACTAAGGGCTGTATCCAGGCTCTACTAAGGGCTGTATCCAGGCTGTACTAAGGGCTGTATTAAGGGCTGTATCCAGGCTGTACTAAGGGCTGTATTCAGACTGTACTAGGGGATGTATCCAGGCTGTATTAAGGGCTGTATCCAGGCTGTACTAAGGGCTGTATCCAGGCTGTACTAATGGCTGTATCCAGGCTCTACTAAGGGCTGTACTAAGGGCTGTATTAAGGGCTGTATCCAGGCTGTACTAAGGGCTGTACTAAGGGCTGTATCCAGGCTGTACTAATGGCTGTATCCAGGCTCTACTAAGGGCTGTACTAAGGGCTGTATTAAGGGCTGTATCCAGGCTGTACTAAGGGCTGTACTAAGGGCTGTATCCAGGCTGTACTAATGGCTGTATTCAGGCTGTACTAAGGGCTGTATCCAGGCTCTACTAAGGGCTGTACTAAGGGCTGTATCCAGGCTGTACTAATGGCTATATCCTGGCTCTACTAAGGGCTGTATCCAGGCTGTACTAATGGCTATATCCAGGCTGTACTAAGGGCTGTATTCAGGCTGTACTAAGGGCTGTATTAAGGGCTGTATCCAGGCTGTACTAAGGGCTGTACTAAGGGCTGTATCCAGGCTGTACTAATGGCTGTATTCAGGCTGTACTAAGGGCTGTATCCAGGCTCTACTAAGGGCTGTACTAAGGGCTGTATCCAGGCTGTACTAATGGCTATATCCAGGCTCTACTAAGGGCTGTATCCAGGCTGTACTAATGGCTATATCCAGGCTGTACTAAGGGCTGTATCCAGGCTCTACTAAGGGCTGTATCCAGGCTGTACTAATGGCTATATCCAGGCTGTACTAAGGGCTGTATCCAGGCTCTACTAAGGGCTATATCCAGGCTCTACTAAGGGCTGTATCCAGGCTCTACTAAGGGCTGTATCCAGGCTGTACTAATGGCTATATCCAGGCTGTACTAAGGGCTGTATCCAGGCTGTACTAAGGGCTGTATCCAGGCTGTACTAAGGGCTGTATCCAGGCGGTACTAAGGGCTGTATCCAGGCGGTACTAAGGGCTGTATCCAGGCTGTACTAAGGGCTGTACTAAGGGCTGTATCCAGGCTGTACTAAGGGCTGTATCCAGGCTGTACTAAGGGCTGTACTAAGGGCTTTATCCAGGTTGTACTAAGGGCTGTATCCAGGCTGTACTAAGTGCTTTATCCAAGCTGTACTAAGGGCTGTATACAGGCTGTACTAAGGGCTGTACTAAGGGCTGTATCCAGGCTGTACTAAGGGCTTTATCCAGGCTGTAATAAGGGCTTTATCCAGGCTGTACTAAGGGCTGTATCCAGGCTGTACTAAGGGCTGTATCCAAGCTGTACTAAGGGCTGTATACAGGCTGTACTAAGGGCTGTACTAAGGGCTGTATCCAGGCTGTACTAAGGGCTGTATTCAGACTGTACTAAGGGCTTTATCCAGGCTGTAATAAGGGCTTTATCCAGGCTGTACTAAGGGCTGTATCCAGGCTGTACTAAGGGCTGTATCCAGGCTGTACTAAGGGCTGTATTTAGGGCTGTATCCAGGCTGTACTAAGGGCTGTATCCAGGCTGTACTAAGGGCTGTATCCAGGCTGTACTAAGGGCTGTACTAAGGGCTTTATCCAGGTTGTACTAAGGGCTGTACTAAGGGCTGTATCCAGGCTGTACTAAGGGCTGTTTCCAGGCTGTACTAAGGGCTGTATCCAGGCTCTACTAAGGGCTGTATCCAGGCTGTACTAAGGGCTGTATCCAGGCTGTACTAAGGGCTGTATCCAGGCTGTACTAAGGGCTGTACTAAGGGCTGTATCCAGGCTGTACTAAGGGCTGTATCCAGGCTGTACGAAGGGCTGTACTAAGGGCTGTATTAAGGGCTGTATCCAGGCTGTACTAAGGGCTGTATTCAGGCCTTACTAATGGCTATATCCAGGCTGTACTAAGGGCTGTATCCAGGCTGTACTAAGGGCTGTATCCAGGCTGTACTAATGGCTGTATCCAGGCTGTACTAAGGGCTGTATCCAGGCTGTACTAAGGGCTGTATCCAGGCTGTACGAAGGGCTGTACTAAGGGCTGTATCCAGGCTGTACTAAGGGCTGTATCCAGGCTCTACTAATGGTTATATCCAGGCTCTACTAAGGGCTGTATCCAGGCTGTACTAAGGGCTGTATCCAGGCTGTACTAAGGGCTGTATCCAGGCTGTAATAAGGGCTGTATTCAGGCTGTACTAAGGGCTGTATCCAGGCTGTACTAAGGGCTGTATCCAGGCTCTACTAAGGGCTGTATCCAGGCTGTACGAAGGGCTGTATCCAGGCTGTACTAAGGGCTGTATCCAGGCTGTACGAAGGGCTGTACTAAGGGCTGTATTAAGGGCTGTATCCAGGCTGTACTAAGGGCTGTATCCAGGCTCTACTAATGGTTATATCCAGGCTCTACTAAGGGCTGTATCCAGGCTGTACTAAGGGCTGTATCCAGGCTGTACTAATGGCTATATCCAGGCTCTACTAAGGGCTGTATCCAGGCTGTACTAAGGGCTGTATCCAGGCTGTACTAAGGGCTGTATCCAGGCTGTACTAAGGGCTGTATTCAGGCTGTACTAAGGACTGTATCCAGGCTGTACTAAGGGCTGTATTCAGGCTGCATTAAGGGCTGTATCCAGGCTGTACTAAGGGCTGTATCCAGGCTGTACTAAGGGCTGTACTAAGGGCTGTATCCAGGCTGTACTAAGGGCTGTATTAAGGGCTGTATCCAGGCTGTACTAAGGGCTGTATTCAGACTGTACTAGGGGCTGTATCCAGGCTGTACTAAGGGCTGTATCCAGGCTGTACTAAGGGCTGTATCCAGGCTGTACTAAGGGCTGTATCCAGGCTGTACTAAGGGCTGTATCCAGGCTGTACTAAGGACTGTATCCAGGCTGTACTAAGGGCTGTATTCAGGCTGTACTAATGGCTGTAATAAGGGCTGTATCCAGGCTGTACTATTTGCTGTATCCAGGCTATACTAAGGGCTGTATCCAGGCGGTACTAAGGGCTGTATCCAGGCTGTACTAATGGCTGTATCCAGGCTGTACTAAGGGCTGTACTAAGGGCTGTATCCAGGCTGTACTAAGGGCTGTATCCAGGCTGTACTAAGGGCTGTACTAAGGGCTTTATCCAGGTTGTACTAAGGGCTGTACTAAGGGCTGTATCCAGGCTGTACTAAGGGCTTTATCCAGGCTGTACTAAGGGCTGTACTAAGGGCTGTACTAAGGGCTGTATCCAGGCTGTACTAAGGGCTTTATCCAAGCTGTACTAAGGGCTGTATCCAGGCTGTACTAAGGGCTGTACTAAGGGCTGTATTTTGGCTGTACTAAGGGCTGTATCCAGGCTGTACTAAGGGCTGTATTCAGGCCTTACTAATGGCTATATCCAGGCTGTACTAAGGGCTGTATCCAGGCTGTACTAAGGGCTGTATTCAGGCTGTACTAATGGCTGTATCCAGGCTGTACGAAGGGCTGTACCCAGGCTGTACTAAGGGCTGTATTCAGGCCTTACTAATGGCTATATCCAGGCTGTACTAAGGGCTGTATGCAGGCTGTACTAAGGGCTGTATTAAGGGCTGTATCCAGGCTGTACTAAGGGCTGTATCCAGGCTGTACTAAGGGCTGTATGCAGGCTGTACTAAGGGCTGTATGCAGGCTGTACTAAGGGCTGTATTAAGGGCTGTATCCAGGCTGTACTAAGGGCTGTATCCAGGCTGTACTAAGGGCTGTATCCAGGCTCTACTAAGGGCTGTACTAAGGGCTGTATTCAGGCTCTACTAAGGGCTGTACTAAGGGCTGTATTCAGGCTGTACTAAGGACTGTATCCAGGCAGTACTAAGGGCTGTATCCAGGCTGTACTAATGGCTGTATCCAGGCTGTACTAAGGGCTGTACTAAGGGCTGTATCCAGGCTGTACTAAGGGCTGTATCCAGGCTGTACTAAGGGCTGTACTAAGGGCTTTATCCAGGTTGTACTAAGGGCTGTACTAAGGGCTGTATCCAGGCTGTACTAAGGGCTTTATCCAGGCTGTACTAAGGGCTGTATCCAGGCTGTACTAATGGCTGTATCCAGGCTGTACTAAGGGCTGTACTAAGGGCTGTATCCAGGCTGTACTAAGGGCTGTATCCAGGCTGTACTAAGGGCTGTACTAAGGGCTTTATCCAGGCTGTACTAAGGGCTGTACTAAGGGCTGTATCCAGGCTATACTAAGGGCTTTATCCAAGCTGTACTAAGGGCTGTACTAAGGGCTGTATCCAGGCTGTACTAAGGGCTGTACTAAGGGCTGTATTTTGGCTGTACTAAGGGCTGTATCCAGGCTGTACTAAGGGCTGTATCCAGGCTGTACTAAGGGCTGTATCCAGGCTGTACTAAGGGCTGTATCCAGGCTGTACTAAGGGCTGTATCCAGGCTGTACTAAGGGCTGTATCCAGGCTGTACTAAGGGCTGTATCCAGGCTGTACTAAGGGCTGTATCCAGGCTGTACTAATGGCTATATCCAGGCTCTACTAAGGGCTGTACTAAGGGCTGTATCCAGGCTGTACTAAGGGCTGTACTAAGGGCTGAATCCAGGCTGTACTAAGGGCTGTATCCAGGCTGTACTAAGGGCTGTATCCAGGCTGTACTAAGGGCTGTATCCAGGCTGTACTAAGGGCTGTATCCAGGCTGTACTAATGGCTATATCCAGGCTCTACTAATGGCTGTATCCAGGCTGTACTAAGGGCTGTATCCAGGCTGTACTAAGGGCTGAATCCAGGCTGTACTAATGGCTATATCCAGGCTGTACTAAGGGCTGTATTCAGGCTGTACTAAGGACTGTATCCAGGCTGTACTAATGGCTGTACTAAGGGCTGTATCCAGGCTGTACTAAGGGCTGTATCCAGGCTGTACTAAGGGCTGTATCCAGGCTGTACTAAGGGCTGTATCCAGACTGTACTAAGGGCTGTATCCAGGCTGTACTAAGGGCTGTACTAAGGGCTGTTTCCTGGCTGTACTAAGGGCTGTACTACAAATTTAAATAAAGATGATTAAGGAGGTTGGAATTCCCATCTCCTTTAAAAATAATATATAATAAAAACTCCATCGAGAGAGAGACGTGTCTCTTTTCAAAATAAACTTTATTTAACCAGAACGTCCTAACCAACCCAGTACTGTCTTAGGTGGCATCAACAGCCGGTCTTCCCTCCTCTCTCCCCTGGTCTTCTAGAGCATCAACAGTCTGTCTTCCCTCCTCTCTCTCCTGGTCTTCTAGAGCATCAACAGCCTGTCTTCCCTCTCTCTCCTGATATTCTAGAGCATCTTCTAGAGCATCAACAGCCTGTCTTCCCTCCTCTCTCCTGGTCTTCTAGAGCATCAACAGCCTGTCTTCCCTCATCTCTCTCCTGGTCTTCTAGAGCATCAACAGCCTGTCTTCCCTCATCTCTCTCCTGGTCTTCTAGAGCATCAACAGCCTGTCTTCCCTCCTCTCTCTCCTGGTCTTCTAGAGCATCAACAGCCTGTCTTCACTCCTCTCTCTCCTGATATTCTAGAGCATCTTCTAGAGCATCAACAGCCTGTCTTCCTTCCTCTCTCTCCTGATATTCTAGAGCATCTTCTAGAGCATCAACAGCCTGTCTTCCTTCCTCTCTCTCCTGATATTCTAGAGCATCTTCTAGAGCATCAACAGCCTGTCTTCCATCCTCTCTCCTGGTCTTCTAGAGCATCAACAGCCTGTCTTCCCTCCTCTCTCTCCTGGTCTTCTAGAGCATCAACAGCCTGTCTTCCCTCATCTCTCTCCTGGTCTTCTAGAGCATCAACAGCCTGTCTTCCCTCCTCTCTCTCCTGGTCTTCTAGAGCATCAACAGCCTGTCTTCCCTCCTCTCCCACCTGATCTTCTAGAGTATCAACAGCCTGTCTTCCTCCTCTCTCTCCTGGTCTTCTAGAGTATCAACAGCCTGTCTTCCCTCCTCTCTCTCCTGGTCTTGTAGAGCATAAACAGCCTGTCTTCCCTCCTCTCTCTTCTGATCTTCTAGAGCATCAACATCCTGTCTTCCCTCTTCTCTCTCCTGGTCTTCTAGTGCATCAACAGCCTGTCTTCCCTCCTCTCTCTCCTGATCTTCTAGAGCATCAACAGCCTGTCTTCCCTCATCTCTCTCCTGGTCTTCTAGAGCATCAACAGCCTGTCTTCCCTCATCTCTCTCCTGGTCTTCTAGAGCATCAACAGCCTGTCTTCCCTCCTCTCTCCTGGTCTTCTAGAGCATCAACAGCCTGTCTTCCCTCCTCTCTCTCCTGGTCTTGTAGAGCATCAACAGCCTGTCTTCCCTCCTCTCTCTCCTGATATTCTAGAGCATCTTCTAGAGCATCAACAGCCTGTCTTCCCTCCTCTCTCTCCTGGTCTTGTAGAGCATCAACAGCCTGTCTTCCCTCCTCTCTCTCCTGAACTTCTAGAGCATCAACAGCCTGTCTTCCCTCCTCTCTCTCCTGGTCTTCTAGAGCATCAACAGCCTTTCTTCCCTCCTCTCTCTAGTGATCTTCTAGAGCATCTTCTAGAGCATCAACAGCCTGTCTTCTTTCCTCTCTCTCCTGGTCTTCTAGAGCATCAACCGCCTGTCTTCCCTCCTCTCCCACCTGATCTTCTAGAGCATCAACAGCCTGTCTTCCCTCATCTCTCCCCTGGTCTTCTAGAGCATCAACAGCCTGTCTTCCCTCCTCTCTCTCCTGGTCTTCTAGAGTATCAACAGCCTGTCTTCCCTCCTCTCTCCTGGTCTTCTAGAGCATCAACAGCCTGTCTTCCCTCATCTCTCTCCTGGTCTTCTAGAGCATCAACAGCCTGTCTTCCCTCATCTCTCTCCTGGTCTTCTAGAGCATCAACAGCCTGTCTTCCCTCCTCTCTCCTGGTCTTCTAGAGCATCAACAGCCTGTCTTCCCTCATCTCTCTCCTGGTCTTCTAGAGCATCAACAGCCTGTCTTCCCTCCTCTCTCTCCTGGTCTTGTAGAGCATCAACAGCCTGTCTTCCCTCCTCTCTCTCCTGATATTCTAGAGCATCTTCTAGAGCATCAACAGCCTGTCTTCCCTCCTCTCTCTCCTGGTCTTGTAGAGCATCAACAGCCTGTCTTCCCTCATCTCTCCCCTGGTCTTCTAGAGCATCAACAGCCTGTCTTCCCTCCTCTCTCTCCTGGTCTTCTAGAGTATCAACAGCCTGTCTTCCCTCCTCTCTCCTGGTCTTCTAGAGCATCAACAGCCTGTTTTCCCTCATCTCTCTCCTGGTCTTCTAGAGCATCAACAGCCTGTCTTCCCTCATCTCTCTCCTGGTCTTCTAGAGCATCAACAGCCTGTCTTCCCTCCTCTCTCTCCTGGTCTTCTAGAGCATCAACAGCCTGTCTTCCCTCCTCTCTCTCCTGGTCTTCTAGAGCATCAACAGCCTGTCTTCCCTCCTCTCTCTCCTGATCTTTGAGAGCATCAACATCCTGTCTTCCCTCCTCTCTCCTGGTCTTCTAGAGCATCAAGAGCCTGTCTTCCCTCCTCTCTCTCCTGGTCTTCTAGAGCATCAACAGCCTGTCTTCCCTCCTCTCTCTAGTGATCTTCTAGGGCATCTTCTAGAGCATCAAGAGCCTGTCTTCCCTCCTCTCCCACCTGATCTTCTAGAGTATCAACAGCCTGTCTTCCCTCATCTCTCTCCTGGTCTTCTAGAGCATCAACAGCCTGTCTTCCCTCCTCTCTCTCCTGATATTCTAGAGCATCAACAGCCTGTCTTCCCTCCTCTCTCTCCTGATATTCTAGAGCATCAACAGCCTGTCTTCCCTCCTCTCTCTAGTGATCTTCTAGGGCATCTTCTAGAGCATCAAGAGCCTGTCTTCCCTCCTCTCCCACCTGATCTTCTAGAGTATCAACAGCCTGTCTTCCCTCCTCTCTCCTGGTCTTCTAGAGCATCAACAGCCTGTCTTCCCTCATCTCTCTCCTGGTCTTCTAGAGCATCAACAGCCTGTCTTCCCTCCTCTCTCTCCTGGTCTTCTAGAGCATCAACAGCCTGTCTTCCCTCCTCTCTCTCCTGGTCTTCTTGAGCATCAACAGCCTGTCTTCCCTCCTCTCTCTCCTGGTCTTCTAGAGCATCAACAGCCTCCTGTCTTCCTCCTCTCTCCGTCTCTGATCCAGGACCCAGTAAAGGTTGCATCTCCATCATTTCAACTCTGTTACTCCCAGATTCATCTGTTGAAATAAAATATAGAAAGGAGGATTCAGAAGGAAACAACAACATTCACACAGAATAACCTGACCAGTAATTACACATTAGACTCATAAAGCCAGAGGTCTTCTCTCCCTGAGGACAACCACATTAATAACCTGACCAGTAATTACACATTAGACTCATAAAGCCTGAGGTCTTCTCTCCCTGAGGACAACCACATTAATTGCCTGACCAGAAATTACACATTAGACTCATAAAGCCTGAGGTCTTCTCTCCCTGAGGACAACAACATTAATAACCTGACCAGTAATTACACACTAGACTCATAAAGCCTGAGGTCTTCTCTCCCTGAGGACAACAACATTAATAACCTGACCAGTAATTACACACTAGACTCATAAAGCCAGAGGTCTTCTCTCCCTGAGGACAACCACATTAATTGCCTGACCAGAAATTACACATTAGACTCATAAAGCCTGAGGTCTTCTCTCCCTGAGGGCAACAACATTAATAACCTGACCAGTAATTATAGGACACATGAGACTCATAAAGCCTGAGGTCTTCTCTCCCTGAGGGCAACAACATTACTATCCTGACCAGTAATTACACACTAGACTCATAATGCCTGAGGTCTTCTCTCCCTGAGGACAACCACATTAATTGCCTGACCAGAAATTACACATTAGACTCATAAAGCCTGAGGTCTTCTCTCCCTGAGGGCAACAACATTAATAACCTGACCAGTAATTATAGGACACATGAGACTCATAAAGCCTGAGGTCTTCTCTCCCTGAGGGCAACAACATTACTATCCTGACCAGTAATTACACACTAGACTCATAAAGCCTGAGGTCTTCTCTCCCTGAGGGCAACAACATTAATAACCTGACCAGTAATTATAGGACACATGAGACTCATAAAGCCTGAGGTCTTCTCTCCCTGAGGACAACAACATTAATAACCTGACCAGTAATTACACACTAGACTCATAAAGCCTGAGGTCATCTCTCCCTGAGGGCAACAACATTAATAACCTGACCAGTAATTACACACTAGACTCATAAAGCCTGAGGTCTTCTCTCCCTGAGGACAACAACATTACTATCCTGACCAGTAATTACACACTAGACTCATAAAGCCTGAGGTCTTCTCTCCCTGACGGCAACAACATTAATAACCTGACCAGTAATTATAGGACACATGAGACTCATAAAGCCTGAGGTCTTCTCTCCCTGAGGGCAAAAACATTAATAACCTGACCAGTAATTATAGGACACATGAGACTCATAAAGCCTGAGGTCTTCTCTCCCTGAGGGCAACAACATTACTATCCTGACCAGTAATTACACACTAGACTCATAAAGCCTGAGGTCTTCTCTCCCTGAGGGCAACAACATTAATAACCTGACCAGTAATTATAGGACACATGAGACTCATAAAGCCTGAGGTCTTCTCTCCCTGAGGACAACAACATTAATAACCTGACCAGTAATTATAGGACACATGAGACTCATAAAGCCTGAGGTCTTCTCTCCCTGAGGACAACAACATTACTATCCTGACCAGTAATTACACACTAGACTCATAAAGCCTGAGTTCTTCTCTCCCTGAGGACAACAACATTACTATCCTGACCAGTAATTACACACCAGACTCATAAAGCCTGAGGTCTTCTCTCCCTGAGGGCAACAACATTAATAACCTGACCAGTAATTATAGGACACATGAGACTCATAAAGCCTGAGGTCTTCTCTCCCTGAGGACAACAACATTAATAACCTGACCAGTAATTACACACTAGACTCATAAAGCCTGAGGTCTTCTCTCCCTGAGGGCAACAACATTAATAACCTGACCAGTAATTACACACTAGACTCATAAAGCCTGAGGTCTTCTCTCCCTGAGGACAACAACATTACTATCCTGACCAGTAATTACACACTAGACTCATAAAGCCTGAGGTCTTCTCTCCCTGACGGCAACAACATTAATAACCTGACCAGTAATTATAGGACACATGAGACTCATAAAGCCTGAGGTCTTCTCTCCCTGAGGGCAACAACATTAATAACCTGACCAGTAATTATAGGACACATGAGACTCATAAAGCCTGAGGTCTTCTCTCCCTGAGGACAACAACATTAATAACCTGACCAGTAATTACACACTAGACTCATAAAGCCTGAGGTCTTCTCTCCCTGAGGACAACAACATTAATAACCTGATCAGTAATTACACACTAGACTCATAAAGCCTGAGGTCTTCTCTCCCTGAGGACAACAACATTAATAACCTGACCAGTAATTACACATTAGACTCATAAAGCCTGAGGTCTTCTCTCCCTGAGGACAACAACATTAATAACCTGACCAGTAATTACACACTAGACTCATAAAGCCTGAGGTCTTCTCTCCCTGAGGACAACAACATTAATAACCTGACCAGTAATTACACACTAGACTCATAAAGCCTGAGGTCTTCTCTCCCTGAGGACAACCACATTAATAACCTGACCAGTAAATTACACACTAGACTCATAAAGCCTGAGGTCTTCTCTCCCTGAGGACAACAACATTAATAACCTGACCAATAATTACGCACTAGACTCATAAAGCCTGAGGTCTTCTCTCCCTGAGGACAACAACATTAATAACCTGACCAGTAATTACACATTAGACTCATAAAGCCTGAGGTCTTATCTCCCTGAGGACAACAACATTAATAACCTGACCAGTAATTACACACTAGACTCATAAAGCCTGAGGTCTTCTCTCCCTGAGGACAACAACATTAATAATCTGACCAGTAATTACACATTAGACTCATAAAGCCTGAGGTCTTCTCTCCCTGAGGACAACCACATTAATTGCCTGACCAGAAATTACACATTAGACTCATAAAGCCTGAGGTCTTCTCTCCCTGAGGGCAACAACATTAATAACCTGACCAGTAATTATAGGACACATGAGACTCATAAAGCCTGAGGTCTTCTCTCCCTGAGGGCAACAACATTACTATCCTGACCAGTAATTACACACTAGACAAATAAAGCCTGAGGTCTTCTCTCCCTGAGGGCAACAACATTAATAACCTGACCAGTAATTATAGGACACATGAGACTCATAAAGCCTGAGGTCTTCTCTCCCTGAGGACAACAACATTAATAACCTGACCAGTAATTATAGGACACATGAGACTCATAAAGCCTGAGGTCTTCTCTCCCTGAGGACAACAACATTACTATCCTGACCAGTAATTACACACTAGACTCATAAAGCCTGAGGTCTTCTCTTCCTGAGGACAACAACATTACTATCCTGACCAGTAATTACACACCAGACTCATAAAGCCTGAGGTCTTCTCTCCCTGAGGGCAACAACATTAATAACCTGACCAGTAATTATAGGACACATGAGACTCATAAAGCCTGAGGTCTTCTCTCCCTGAGGGCAACAACATTAATAACCTGACCAGTAATTATAGGACACATGAGACTCATAAAGCCTGAGGTCTTCTCTCCCTGAGGACAACAACATTAATAACCTGACCAGTAATTACACACTAGACTCATAAAGCCTGAGGTCTTCTCTCCCTGAGGGCAACAACATTAATAACCTGACCAGTAATTACACACTAGACTCATAAAGCCTGAGGTCTTCTCTCCCTGAGGACAACAACATTACTATCCTGACCAGTAATTACACACTAGACTCATAAAGCCTGAGGTCTTCTCTCCCTGACGGCAACAACATTAATAACCTGACCAGTAATTATAGGACACATGAGACTCATAAAGCCTGAGGTCTTCTCTCCCTGAGGGCAACAACATTAATAACCTGACCAGTAATTATAGGACACATGAGACTCATAAAGCCTGAGGTCTTCTCTCCCTGAGGACAACAACATTAATAACCTGACCAGTAATTACACACTAGACTCATAAAGCCTGAGGTCTTCTCTCCCTGAGGGCAACAACATTCATAACCTGACCAGTAATTACACACTAGACTCATAAAGCCTGAGGTCTTCTCTCCCTGAGGACAACAACATTACTATCCTGACCAGTAATTACACACTAGACTCATAAAGCCTGAGGTCTTCTCTCCCTGACGGCAACAACATTAATAACCTGACCAGTAATTATAGGACACATGAGACTCATAAAGCCTGAGGTCTTCTCTCCCTGAGGACAACAACATTAATAACCTGACCAGTAATTACACACTAGACTCATAAAGCCTGAGGTCTTCTCTCCCTGAGGACAACAACATTAATAACCTGACCAGTAATTACACACTAGACTCATAAAGCCTGAGGTCTTCTCTCCCTGAGAACAACCACATTAATAACCTGACCAGTAATTACACACTAGACTCATAAAGCCTGAGGTCTTCTCTCCCTGAGGGCAACAACATTAATAACCTGACCAGTAATTACACACTAGACTCATAAAGCCTGAGGTCTTCTCTCCCTGAGGACAACAACATTAATAACCTGACCAGTAATTACACATTAGACTCATAAAGCCTGAGGTCTTCTCTCCCTGAGGACAACAACATTAATAACCTGACCAGTAATTACACACTAGACTCATAAAGCCTGAGGTCTTCTCTCCCTGAGGACAACAACATTAATAACCTGACCAGTAATTACACACTAGACTCATAAAGCCTTAGGTCTTCTCTCCCTGAGGACAACCACATTAATAACCTGCCCAGTAAATTACACACTAGACTCATAAAGCCTGAGGTCTTCTCTCCCTGAGGACAACAACATTAATAACCTGACCAGTAATTACGCACTAGACTCATAAAGCCTGAGGTCTTCTCTCCCTGAGGACAACAACATTAATAACCTGACCAGTAATTACACATTAGACTCATAAAGCCTGAGGTCTTCTCTCCCTGAGGACAACAACATTAATAACCTGACCAGTAATTACACACTAGACTCATAAAGCCTGAGGTCTTC
Organism: Oncorhynchus masou masou; assembly: GCF_036934945.1. Taxonomy (NCBI): domain Eukaryota; kingdom Metazoa; phylum Chordata; class Actinopteri; order Salmoniformes; family Salmonidae; genus Oncorhynchus; species Oncorhynchus masou. Next base: position 37,181 of record NW_027008937.1, read on the forward strand.
TCTCCCTGAGGACAACAACATTAATAATCTGACCAGTAATTACACACTAGACTCATAAAGCCTGAGGTCTTCTCTCCCTGAGGACAACCACATTAATAACCTGACCAGTAAATTACACACTAGACTCATAAAGCCTGAGGTCTTCTCTCCCTGAGGACAACAACATTAATAACCTGACCAGTAATTACGCACTAGACTCATAAAGCCTGAGGTCTTCTCTCCCTGAGGACAACAACATTAATAACCTGACCAGTAATTACACACTAGACTCATAAAGCCTGAGGTCTTCTCTCCCTGAGGGCAACAACATTAATAACCTGACCAGTAATTACACACTAGACTCATAAAGCCTGAGGTCTTCTCTCCCTGAGGGCAACAACATTAATAACCTGACCAGTAATTATAGGACACATGAGACTCATAAAGCCTGAGGTCTTCTCTCCCTGAGGACAACAACATTAATAACCTGACCAGTAATTACACACTAGACTCATAAAGCCTGAGGTCTTCTCTCCCTGAGGGCAACAACATTAATAACCTGACCAGTAATTACACACTAGACTCATAAAGCCTGAGGTCTTCTCTCCCTGAGGGCAACAACATTACTATCCTGACCAGTAATTACACACTAGACTCATAAAGCCTGAGGTCTTCTCTCCCTGACGGCAACAACATTAATAACCTGACCAGTAATTATAGGACACATGAGACTCATAAAGCCTGAGGTCTTCTCTCCCTGAGGGCAACAACATTAATAACCTGACCAGTAATTATAGGACACATGAGACTCATAAAGCTTGAGGTCTTCTCTCCCTGAGGACAACAACATTAATAACCCGACCAGTAATTACACACTAGACTCATAAAGCCTGAGGTCTTCTCTCCCTGAGGACAACAACATTAATAACCTGACCAGTAATTACACACTAGACTCATAAAGCCTGAGGTCTTCTCTCCCTGAGAACAACCACATTAATAACCTGACCAGTAATTACACACTAGACTCATAAAGCCTGAGGTCTTCTCTCCCTGAGGGCAACAACATTAATAACCTGACCAGTAATTACACACTAGACTCATAAAGCCTGAGGTCTTCTCTCCCTGAGGACAACAACATTAATAACCTGACCAGTAATTACACATTAGACTCATAAAGCCTGAGGTCTTCTCTCCCTGAGGACAACAACATTAATAACCTGACCAGTAATTACACACTAGACTCATAAAGCCTGAGGTCTTCTCTCCCTGAGGACAACAACATTAATAACCTGACCAGTAATTACACACTAGACTCATAAAGCCTGAGGTCTTCTCTCCCTGAGGACAACCACATTAATAACCTGACCAGTAAATTACACACTAGACTCATAAAGCCTGAGGTCTTCTCTCCCTGAGGACAACAACATTAATAACCTGACCAATAATTACGCACTAGACTCATAAAGCCTGAGGTCTTCTCTCCCTGAGGACAACAACATTAATAACCTGACCAGTAATTACACATTAGACTCATAAAGCCTGAGGTCTTATCTCCCTGAGGACAACAACATTAATAACCTGACCAGTAATTACACACTAGACTCATAAAGCCTGAGGTCTTCTCTCCCTGAGGACAACAACATTAATAATCTGACCAGTAATTACACATTAGACTCATAAAGCCTGAGGTCTTCTCTCCCTGAGGACAACCACATTAATTGCCTGACCAGAAATTACACATTAGACTCATAAAGCCTGAGGTCTTCTCTCCCTGAGGGCAACAACATTAATAACCTGACCAGTAATTATAGGACACATGAGACTCATAAAGCCTGAGGTCTTCTCTCCCTGAGGGCAACAACATTACTATCCTGACCAGTAATTACACACTAGACAAATAAAGCCTGAGGTCTTCTCTCCCTGAGGGCAACAACATTAATAACCTGACCAGTAATTATAGGACACATGAGACTCATAAAGCCTGAGGTCTTCTCTCCCTGAGGACAACAACATTAATAACCTGACCAGTAATTATAGGACACATGAGACTCATAAAGCCTGAGGTCTTCTCTCCCTGAGGACAACAACATTACTATCCTGACCAGTAATTACACACTAGACTCATAAAGCCTGAGGTCTTCTCTTCCTGAGGACAACAACATTACTATCCTGACCAGTAATTACACACCAGACTCATAAAGCCTGAGGTCTTCTCTCCCTGAGGGCAACAACATTAATAACCTGACCAGTAATTATAGGACACATGAGACTCATAAAGCCTGAGGTCTTCTCTCCCTGAGGACAACAACATTACTATCCTGACCAGTAATTACACACTAGACTCATAAAGCCTGAGGTCTTCTCTCCCTGAGGGCAACAACATTAATAACCTGACCAGTAATTACACACTAGACTCATAAAGCCTGAGGTCTTCTCTCCCTGAGGACAACAACATTACTATCCTGACCAGTAATTACACACTAGACTCATAAAGCCTGAGGTCTTCTCTCCCCGACGGCAACAACATTAATAACCTGACCAGTAATTATAGGACACATGAGACTCATAAAGCCTGAGGTCTTCTCTCCCTGAGGGCAACAACATTAATAACCTGACCAGTAATTACACACTAGACTCATAAAGCCTGAGGTCATCTCTCCCTGAGGACAACAACATTAATAACCTGACCAGTAATTATAGGACACATGAGACTCATAAAGCCTGAGGTCTTCTCTCCCTGAGGACAACAACATTAATAACCTGACCAGTAATTACACACTAGACTCATAAAGCCTGAGGTCTTCTCTCCCTGAGGGCAACAACATTAATAACCTGACCAGTAATTACACACTAGACTCATAAAGCCTGAGGTCTTCTCTCCCTGAGGACAACAACATTACTATCCTGACCAGTAATTACACACTAGACTCATAAAGCCTGAGGTCTTCTCTCCCTGACGGCAACAACATTAATAACCTGACCAGTAATTATAGGACACATGAGACTCATAAAGCCTGAGGTCTTCTCTCCCTGAGGGCAACAACATTAATAACCTGACCAGTAATTATAGGACACATGAGACTCATAAAGCCTGAGGTCTTCTCTCCCTGAGGACAACAACATTAATAACCTGACCAGTAATTACACACTAGACTCATAAAGCCTGAGGTCTTCTCTCCCTGAGGACAACAACATTAATAACCTGACCAGTAATTACACACTAGACTCATAAAGCCTGAGGTCTTCTCTCCCTGAGAACAACCACATTAATAACCTGACCAGTAATTACACACTAGACTCATAAAGCCTGAGGTCTTCTCTCCCTGAGGGCAACAACATTAATAACCTGACCAGTAATTACACACTAGACTCATAAAGCCTGAGGTCTTCTCTCCCTGAGGACAACAATATTAATAACCTGACCAGTAATTACACATTAGACTCATAAAGCCTGAGGTCTTCTCTCCCTGAGGACAACAACATTAATAACCTGACCAGTAATTACACACTAGACTCATAAAGCCTGAGGTCTTCTCTCCCTGAGGACAACAACATTAATAACCTGACCAGTAATTACACACTAGACTCATAAAGCCTTAGGTCTTCTCTCCTGAGGACAACCACATTAATAACCTGCCCAGTAAATTACACACTAGACTCATAAAGCCTGAGGTCTTCTCTCCCTGAGGACAACAACATTAATAACCTGACCAGTAATTACGCACTAGACTCATAAAGCCTGAGGTCTTCTCTCCCTGAGGACAACAACATTAATAACCTGACCAGTAATTACACATTAGACTCATAAAGCCTGAGGTCTTCTCTCCCTGAGGACAACAACATTAATAACCTGACCAGTAATTACACACTAGACTCATAAAGCCTGAGGTCTTCTCTCCCTGAGGACAACAACATTAATAATCTGACCAGTAATTACACACTAGACTCATAAAGCCTGAGGTCTTCTCTCCCTGAGGACAACCACATTAATAACCTGACCAGTAAATTACACACTAGACTCATAAAGCCTGAGGTCTTCTCTCCCTGAGGACAACAACATTAATAACCTGACCAGTAATTACGCACTAGACTCATAAAGCCTGAGGTCTTCTCTCCCTGAGGACAACAACATTAATAACCTGACCAGTAATTACGCACTAGACTCATAAAGCCTGAGGTCTTCTCTCCCTGAGGACAACAACATTAATAACCTGACCAGTAATTACGCACTAGACTCATAAAGCCTGAGGTCTTATATATAATCATTGAAATCATTCTGTGTGGCAAACAACATATTTCTTGAGGTGGGTGACATCAACGGGTAATATTTTCTTATCTCGGAGAGTCATTGATATGTGACATTACTGTATGTTACAGGAATGTGGGACGGACAGACAGACAGACAGACAGACAGACACAGACAGGCAGACAGACAGACAGGCAGAAGTAAGGCAGAGAGACAGGTAGACAGGCAGTAAGGTAGAGAGACAGGTAGACAGGCAGACACAGACAGGCAGGCAGCCAGGCAGGCAGATATACAGGCAGTAAGGCAGACAGGCACAGAGACAGATAGACAGGCAGTAAGGCAGAGAGACAGGAAGTAAGGCAGACAGGCAGACAGGCAGAGAGACAGGTAGACAGGCAGTAAGGCAGAGAGACAGGCAGACAGGCAGGCAGGCAGGCAGACAAACAGACAGACAGGTAGACAGGCAGTAAGGCAGACAGACAGACAAACAGACAGGCATACAGAGACAGATAGACAGGCAGATACTTACCAGGTGGATCAACATCAACAACATCTGTTTTTGGAGATATACCTAAAAGACCAGAGTAAGTTAGAAAATACCAAGATCTCCAACTAAATCTGTTTCCTCTCTAAATTAATAACACCTTGGATTGACACAGTGAATAATGATAATAATGAATGGATTTATCTCACATCGGCTCAAACTTGGTTTTAGCTGCTCAACCAGTAAAGACAGTAGTTGTAGAAATGTTGAACTGAATTTGAAAACTATGACAACATAAAACAATATTTTTTTCTCCAGTGATACTGTATCCAACGTAGGTAGACAGGTGCTTACCCAGTTCTTCACCCAGTAGGTTTATGACTCGATCAGGGTCTTCTTTCAGTATGTCTAGGACTAAATCAGGTTCTTCTCTCATCAGACTTCTGTAAAAAGCCGATTTCACCTTTTCCCCGCCTGAATCTACAGCCGTGAACAGAACCCTCATCTTCTCCACGTTGGTCCCAGCAGCACAGATATCAGAGTAATCCTGTTGTTGGATCGTCAGGGTGTCTGCAATGTCCATCACCTTGGTAACATTGTCAACGAGCTTCGGCCTGCGCGCATCCAAAAACCCGACAACTGGTTAGAAAAGAGAAGAATATATTACATTTCGACCGAAACAAAGAGATTACGTCTCTGTATTTTCAGAAAACAATTCTCCACTCCTTTTCCCCAAGTCCAAATGTTGCTACATACGGTGTATCGTTTTAATGTAAAATAAATGACTAACTCTGCAGTAATTAATATTAAGGTTATACAACCACAGGTCATACTATATGAGAGGTTATAGACCTACAGATCATATTATATGAGAGGTTATAGAGCTACAGTTCATATTATATGAGAGGTTATAGAACTACAGTTCATATTATATGAGAGGTTATAGAGCTACAGTTCATACTATATGAGAGGTTATAGAGCTACAGTTCATACTATATGAGAGGTTATAGACCTACAGTTCATACTATATGAGAGGTTATAGACCTACAGATCATATTATATGAGAGGTTATAGACCTACAGATCATATTATATGAGAGGTTATAGACCTACAGATCATATTATATGAGAGGTTATAGACTTACAGTTCATATTATATGAGAGTTTATAGAACTACAGTTCATATTATATGAGAGGTTATAGACCTACAGTTCATACTATATGAGAGGTTATAGAGCTACAGTTCATATTATATGAGAGGTTATAGACCTACAGTTCATATTATATGAGAGGTTATAGAGCTACAGTTCATACTATATGAGAGGTTATAGAGCTACAGTTCATATTATATGAGAGGTTATAGAGCTACAGTTCATACTATATGAGAGGTTATAGAGCTACAGTTCATACTATATGAGAGGTTATAGAGCTACAGTTCATACATAACAGCAGGCTACAGTTCCCTTGACATTCAAATGTCTATTTGAAGTCTAGTCGTCTTGTGACAGACTACTGTTCTGGTCCTTCTATAACATTAGACTACTGTTCTGGTCCTCTCTTCTATAACATTAGACTACTGTTCTGGTCCTCTCTTCTATAACATTAGACTACTGTTCTGGTCCTCTCTTCTATAACAGACTGTTCTGGTCCTCTCTTCTATAACATTAGACTACTGTTCTGGTCCTCTCTACTATAACAGACTACTGTTCTGGTCCTCTCTTCTATAACATTAGACTACTGTTCTGGTCCTCTCTTCTATAACATTAGACTACTGTTCTGGTCCTCTCTTCTATAACATTAGACTACTGTTCTGGTCCTCTCTTCTATAACATTAGACTACTGTTCTGGTCCTCTCTTCTATAACATTAGACTACTGTTCTGGTCCTCTCTACTATAACAGACTACTGTTCTGGTCCTCTCTACTATAACAGACTACTGTTCTGGTCCTCTCTTCTATACCATTAGACTACTGTTCTGGTCCTCTCTTCTATAACATTAGACTACTGTTCTGGTCCTCTCTACTATAACAGACTACTGTTCTGGTCCTCCCTTCTATAACATTAGACTACTGTTCTGGTCCTCTCTTCTATAACAGACTACTGTTCTGGTCCTCTCTTCTATAACATTAGACTACTGTTCTGGTCCTCTCTTCTATAACATTAGACTACTGTTCTGGTCCTCTCTTCTATAACAGACTACTGTTCTGGTCCTCTCTTCTATAACAGACTACTGTTCTGGTCCTCTCTTCTATACCATTAGACTACTGTTCTGGTCCTCTCTTCTATAACATTAGACTACTGTTCTGGTCCTCTCTTCTATAACATTAGACTACTGTTCTGGTCCTCTCTTCTATAACATTAGACTACTGTTCTGGTCCTCTCTTCTATTATAGACTACTGTTCTGGTCCTCTCTTCTATAACATTAGACTACTGTTCTGGTCCTCTCTTCTATAACATTAGACTACTGTTCTGGTCCTCTCTTCTATAACATTAGACTACTGTTCTGGTCCTCTCTTCTATAACATTAGACTACTGTTCTGGTCCTCTCTTCTATAACATTAGACTACTGTTCTGGTCCTCTCTTCTATAACAGACTACTGTTCTGGTCCTCTCTTCTATAACATTAGACTACTGTTCTGGTCCTCTCTTCTATAACATTAGACTACTGTTCTGGTCCTCTCTTCTATAACATCAGACTACTGTTCTGGTCCTCTCTTCTATAACATCAGACTACTGTTCTGGCCCTCTCTTCTATTATAGACTACTGTTCTGGTCCTCTCTTCTATAACATTAGACTACTGTTCTGGTCCTCTCTTCTATAACAGACTACTGTTCTGGTCCTCTCTTCTATAACATTAGACTACTGTTCTGGTCCTCTCTTCTATAACATTAGACTACTGTTCTGGCCCTCTCTTCTATTATAGACTACTGTTCTGGTCCTCTCTTCTATAACAGACTACTGTTCTGGTCCTCTCTTCTATAACATTAGACTACTGTTCTGGTCCTCTCTTCTATAACATTAGACTACTGTTCTGGTCCTCTCTTCTATAACATTAGACTACTGTTCTGGTCCTCTCTTCTATTATAGACTACTGTTCTGGTCCTCTCTTCTATAACAGACTACTGTTCTGGTCCTCTCTTCTATAACATTAGACTACTGTTCTGGCCCTCTCTTCTATTATAGACTACTGTTCTGGTCCTCTCTTCTATAACATTAGACTACTGTTCTGGTCCTCTCTTCTATAACATTAGACTACTGTTCTGGTCCTCTCTTCTATAACATTAGACTACTGTTCTGGTCCTCTCTTCTATAACATTAGACTACTGTTCTGGTCCTCTCTTCTATAACATTAGACTACTGTTCTGGTCCTCTCTTCTATTATAGACTACTGTTCTGGTCCTCTCTTCTATAACAGACTACTGTTCTGGTCCTCTCTTCTATAACATTAGACTACTGTTCTGGCCCTCTCTTCTATTATAGACTACTGTTCTGGTCCTCTCTTCTATAACATTAGACTACTGTTCTGGTCCTCTCTTCTATAACAGACTACTGTTCTGGTCCTCTCTTCTATAACAGACTACTGTTCTGGTCCTCTCTTCTATAACATCAGACTACTGTTCTGGTCCTCTCTTCTATAACATTAGACTACTGTTCTGGTCCTCTCTGCTATAACATTAGACTACTGTTCTGGTCCTCTCTTCTATAACATTAGACTACTGTTCTGGTCCTCTCTTCTATAACAGACTACTGTTCTGGTCCTCTCTTCTACAACATTAGACTACTGTTCTGGTCCTTCTATAACATTAAACTACTGTTCTGGTCCTTCTATAACATTAAACTACTGTTCTGGTCCTCTCTTCTATACCATTAGACTACTGTTCTGGTCCTCTCTTCTATAACATTAGACTACTGTTCTGGTCCTCTCTTCTATAACAGACTACTGTTCTGGTCCTCTCTTCTATAACATTAGACTACTGTTCTGGTCCTCTCTTCTATAACATCAGACTACTGTTCTGGTCCTTCTATAACAGACTACTGTCCTGGTCCTCTCTTCTATAACATTAGACTACTGTTCTGGTCCTTCTATAACATTAGACTACTGTTCTGGTCCTCTCTTCTATAACATTAGACTACTGTTCTGGTCCTCTCTTCTATAACATTAGACTACTGTTCTGGTCCTCTCTTCTATAACATTAGACTACTGTTCTGGTCCTCTCTTCTATAACATTAGACTACTGTTCTGGTCCTCTCTTCTATAACATTAGACTACTGTTCTGGTCCTCTCTTCTATACCATTAGACTACTGTTCTGGTCCTCTCTTCTATAACATTAGACTACTGTTCTGGTCCTCCTATAACAGACTACTGTTCTGGTCCTTCTATAACATTAGACTACTGTTCTGGCCCTTCTATAACATTGGACTACTGTTCTGGTCCTCTCTATAACAGACTACTGTTCTGGTCCTTCTATAACATTAGACTACTGTTCTGGCCCTCTCTTCTATAACATTAGACTACTGTTCTGGTCCTTCTATAACATTAGACTACTGTTCTGGTCCTTCTATAACATTAGACTACTGTTCTGGTCCTTCTATAACATTAGACTACTGTTCTGGCCCTTCTATAACATTAGACTACTGTTCTGGTCCTTCTATAACAGACTACTGTTCTGGTCCTTCTATAACATTAGACTACTGTTCTGGTCCTTCTATAACATTAGACTACTGTTCTGGCCCTTCTATAACATTAGACTACTGTTCTGGTCCTCTCTTCTATAACAGACTACTGTTCTGGTCCTCTCTTCTATAACATTAGACTACTGTTCTGGTCCTCTCTTCTATACCATTAGACTACTGTTCTGGTCCTCTCTTCTATAACATTAGACTACTGTTCTGGTTCTTCTATAACATTAGACTACTGTTCTGGTCCTCTCTTCTATAACATTAGACTACTGTTCTGGTCCTCTCTTCTATAACATTAGACTACTGTTCTGGTCCTCTCTTCTATAACATTAGACTACTGTTCTGGTCCTCTCTTCTATAACATTAGACTACTGTTCTGGTCCTCTCTTCTATAACATTAGACTACTGTTCTGGTCCTCCTATAACAGACTACTGTTCTGGTCCTCTCTTCTATAACATTAGACTACTGTTCTGGTCCTCTCTTCTATAACATTAGACTACTGTTCTGGTCCTCTCTTCTATAACAGACTACTGTTCTGGTCCTCTCTTCTATAACAGACTACTGTTCTGGTCCTCTCTTCTATACCATTAGACTACTGTTCTGGTCCTTCTATACCATTAGACTACTGTTCTGGTCCTCTCTTCTATAACATTAGACTACTGTTCTGGTCCTCTCTTCTATAACATTAGACTACTGTTCTGGTCCTCTCTTCTATAACATTAGACTACTGTTCTGGTCCTCTCTTCTATAACATTAGACTACTGTTCTGGTCCTTCTATAACATTAGACTACTGTTCTGGTCCTCTCTTCTATAACATTAGACTACTGTACTGGTCCTCTCTTCTATAACATTAGACTACTGTTCTGGTCCTTCTATAACAGACTACTGTTCTGGTCCTCTCTTCTATACCATTAGACTACTGTTCTGGTCCTCTCTTCTATAACATTAGACTACTGTTCTGGTCCTCTCTTCTATAACATCAGACTACTGTTCTGGTCCTCTCTTCTATAACATTAGACTACTGTTCTGGTCCTCTCTTCTCACCCCCCCCCCCTTAATGATTTAGATGCACTATTGTAAAGTGGCTGTTCCACTGGATGTCAGAAGGAGAATTCACCAATTTGTAAGTCGCTCTGGATAAGAGCGTCTGCTAAATGACTTAAATGTAAATGTAATCTATAACATCAGACTACTGTTCTGGTCCTTCTATACCATTAGACTACTGTTCAGGTCCTCTCTTCTATAACAGACTACTGTTCTGGTCCTTCTATAACATTAGACTACTGTTCTGGTCCTCTCTTCTATAACATTAGACTACTGTTCTGGTCCTCTTGTCAGGACCCGGTTTCGAACCTGGGTCTCCGGAGTGAGAAACAGTCACTTAACCAACTGAGCCACGAATAGACAGCAGAACCCAGAAGATGAGGCAGACACAGCAGTACTTAAGACGGTGTATTTAATAAAGAAAAAATCCTAAAATACAAAAAATGGCAAATCCAAAAGGTGGTAGGTAAAACACAAAAAGAACTCAAAAGAAACTCACCAAAAAATAAACAAAAACAAAAAACAGAATACCACAAGAACGTCACCCGGAATCGACAAGAGCACACAGAACACTAGGGCAGGGTGCTAACATACAAACACAGAGCACAGAACTGAGGGAAACAAAGGGTTTAAATACAATCAGGGGAAACGAGACACAGGTGCAAATAATAATGGGGATCAAGGGAAAAACATAGGGACAAAAAGCACAATGGGGGCATCTACTGACCAAAACCCGGAACAACCCTGGCCAAATCCTGACAGAATCCCCCTAGGAACGGCTCCTGACGTTCCTACCAGCTCTCTCAGGGTGGAGGACCCTGAACTGACGAATGAGGTCAGGGTCCAGGATGTCTTTGGCAGGAACCCAGGAGCGCTCCTCAGGACCGTAGCCTTCCCAGTCCACCAGATACTGCCAGGACCGCTGCACCCGGCGGGAATCCAGTATCCGGTGGACGGTATAAGCCGGCTGGCCTCCAATGACACGAGGCGGAGGGGGAGGTCTGTCTGCCGTGACAAGGGGAGAAAAAACAACAGGTTTTAACAATGACACATGAAATGTGGGATTAATCTTAAGGGATCTGGGTAAGTGTAGGCGATAAGAAACTGGGTTAACTCTCCTGGCAACCTTGAAGGGACCGATGTATTTTTGGGACAGCTTGCGAGACTCCACCCGTAGAGGTAAGTCTCTTGTGGAGAGCCAGACTCTCTGGCCGGGCGCAGGGTAGGCCCGGGACGGCGACGTCTGTTGGCTTGTTGTTGATACCTCTGTGAGGAACGCATCAGATTAAGACGGGTCTTCCTCCACATAAGCCGACAGCGTCTGACGAACCTCAAGGCTAAAGGCACTCTGACTTCTGCCTCCTGGTCCGGGAACAATGGAGGAGCATAGCCAAACTGACACTCGTGCGGGGACATACCAGTGGAGGAGGAGCGCAAGGTGTTGTGCGCGTATTCGGCCCAAACAATAAAGGATGACCATGTGGACGGGTTGTCACGAGTCATACATCGGAGGGTGGTTTCCAGCTCTTGATTCATCCTCTCTGTTTGGCCGTTGGACTCCGGATGGTACCCTGAAGATAGACTGGCAGAAGCCCCCATGAGTTGGCAGAAGGCCTTCCAAAACCTTGAGGCGAACTGGGGACCTCTGTCAGAAACCACATCCTGAGGAATGCCGAAGACTCGGAACACATGATTAATTACCAACTCAGCCGTTTCCTTGGCAGAAGGTAACTTAGTCAGAGGGACGAACCTGGCCGCCTTTGAAAACCTGTCGATTATGACTAGGATAGTAGTATTGCCATGGGATGGAGGAAGTCCAGTAATAAAGTCCAATGAGATATGGGACCAGGGTCTGTGGGGAACAGGTAAAGGGTGAAGGAGTCCTTGAGGGCGGAGGTGAGAAGATTTGCCCTGGCAGCACACGGGGCAGGCATTGACGAAAGTGGCAACGTCTTCTCTTATGGTAGGCCACCAGAACTTACGCTGGATGAACTCCAAGGTGCGACCTACGCCCGGATGACAGGTGAGGCGAGAGGAGTGCCCCCACAGAAGGACCTGAGTCCTCACTGCCTTGGGGACAAACAACCGATTGGCAGGGCCTCCTTTAGGGTCCGGTTCGCTAGCTTGAGCACGTCTCACGGTATCCTCAACTTGCCACGAGATCGGAGCCACAATCTTAGCAGCAGGAAGGACAGGCATGTCCGTGTCATCTCGAATGGCAGGAGCGTAGACTCGGGACAGGGCATCCGGTTTGAGATTCTTCGACCCGGGCCGATAGGTGAGGATAAACTGGAATCGATTGAAGAAAAGAGACCATCTAGCTTGTCTAGAGTTCAATCGTTTCGCCTGCTGGATATACTCCAGATTTTTTGTGGTCCGTAAGCACTTGAAACGGGTGAGAAGCCCCCTCGAGCCAGTGTCTCCATTCCTTCAATGCCATCTTAACCGCTAGGAGTTCACGATCCCCCACATCGTAGTTCCTCTCAGTCGGGGTAAGCCGGTGTGAGAAGAAAGCGCACGGATGAAGCTTCTTGTCTTCACCCCTCTGAGACAGGACAGCTCCAACACCAACCTCTGATGCGTCTACCTCCACCACAAATGGTTCATCCGTAGTCGGTAGTATCAGGATGGGAGCAGAGAGGATGCGCTGCTTGAGTCCTTGGAAGGCCGTCTCAGCTTCTCTTCCCCAAAAAAACCTTGCATTGCCACCTTTGGTTAAAGCTGAGAGAGGAGCTGCCACCAAACTGAAGTTCTTGATGAACTTGCGGTAAAAGTTTGTGAAGCCCAGGAAACGCTGAACATCCTTAACGGATTTGGGGGTGGGCCAATCCGCTACCGCCCCTACCTTCCTAGGGTCCATTTGGATTCGACCGGGTTCCACTACAAATCCCAGGAATTGTACTCGGGATGAATGGAATTCACATTTTCCGGCTTAACGTACAGATGGCTGTCCAGGAGGCGTTTGAGTACTTGTCTGACATGATTAGTGTGTTCTTGAAGGGAGCTCGAAAAGATGAGGATGTCATCCAAGTAAACGAACACAAATATGTTAAGCATATCCCTAAGCACATCGTTTATGAGCGCTTGGAACACCGCTGGGGCGTTGGTCAGGCCGAAGGGCATCACCAAGTATTCATAGTGACCAGTAGGCGTGTTGAAAGCGGTCTTCCACTCGTCACCAGGTCTGATCCGCACAAGATGGTATGCGTTCCGCAGGTCAAGCTTAGTGAAAACAACTGCTTCCTGGAGCAGCTCGAAGGCTGTGGCCATAAGGGGTAGCGGGTAACGGTTACGGACGGTTATGTCATTGAGTCCCCGGTAGTCGATGCAAGGACGTAACCCACCGTCTTTCTTGGCCACAAAGAAAAACCCTGCTCCCACCGGGGAGGTGGATGGACGCATGAGGCCTGCTTCCAGAGCGTCCTTGATGTAGGTATCCATAGCAGCTCGTTCGGGTGGAGATAGGGAAAAGATCCGACCCCTGGGGGGCAAGTGCCCGGAAACAGGTCGATGGGGCAATCGTAAGGTCTATGGGGTGGTAGCATGGTGGCCCTCTGTTTGCTAAACACCAGTTTGAGGTCATGGTAACACTCGGGAACTCGGGTCAGGTCGATGGATTCTAAAGACTCGGGAGTAGAACTCGGGAATTCTGGAAAATACAAGTAGCTTGGCACGTAGGACCCCACTGCTTGATAGTGCCCACAGACCAGTCGATGTGAGGGTTATGGCTGTGAAGCCAGGGGTATCCAAGGACGAGAGGGAACTCGGAACAGGAGATCAAATGAAAGTTCATCAATTCCTGGTGTTGTGAAACTGAAAGTCTCAAGGAGGTAGTGACATGAGTGACAAGTCCAGATCCCAAAGGGCTTCCATCCAATGTAGTAACCCTCATGGGGTCACTTAGAGGTTCAGAGGGAACGCCATTCTCCTTCGCCCAGACACCATCCATGAAGTTACCTGCGGCTCCAGAGTCTACCAAGGCTTGAAGGTGAAGCTTGTGGTTGTCCCAGGAGAGGGTGACTGGAATGAGCAGACGGGAGTTGGACGGATGGGAGGAGGTTATGTTTCCCGTTACAGTTCCCACCGGTCTGTACGGGACAGAGCGTTTCCCTGGAGCCCGGGACACGTGGAACGGAAATGGCCCGGTTTGCCGCAATATAGACAGCGTCGCTCCTCATCCGGCGGTCTCTCTCAGCCTGGGAGATGCGTCCAATCTGCATGGGTTCCGGTGGAGCCAGCGATGATAAAGGTGGGGACTCGGAGCTGGGACTGATAGGGGCTAGAGGTCTACGGTTGAGTTCTCTCTCTCTCAGACGCTGGTCAATGCGTGAGGCCAACTTGATCAGGGACTCGAGATTGTCCGGTGGTTCCCGAGTGGCCAGTTCATCTTGGATAGTGTCGGAAAGGCCTTTCAGAAAGCACACCGTGAGCGCCTCGTTGTTCCAGCCACTCGCTGCTGCCACCGTGCGGAACTGGATGGCATAGTCCGTCACGCTGCGCCAACCTTGATGGAGAGTCAGGAGCTGTTTGGCTGAGTCAGAACCACTGCTTGGGCCTTGAAACACTCGTTTGAATTCCTCAGCAAAGGCAGAGTAGCTGGCACAGCAGGAACTATGGGCATCCCACACAGCAGTAGCCCAGGCCAGGGCTTTTTCCGACAGCAGGGTGATGATATATGCGATCTTAGACCGGTCGGTGGGAAACGACGAGGGTTGCAGCTCAAAGGAGAGAGAACATTGAGTGAGAAACCCTTTACAAGCACTTGGATCACCTGAGAACCGTTGGGGAGGTGGAAGACGAGGTTCAGCCAGGGGGTTAACTGCCATGGGTACGTGAACTTGAGGTACTGGGACGGGAACTGTTCCCGGGTAAGTCGATCAGATATTTGCTTAATGGAAGTCAGCATCTCCGACAGAAGATGAGAATGTCTAGCCATTAAGGCCTCTTGCTGAACCAGGGCGGCTTCGTGGCGTTGGACAGTCTCCTGGTGGTGGGACAGCGTGGCAAAAAGGTCCTGGGAACTGGCTGCCTCTGGGTTCATTTTTGGCTCTGTGTTTCTGTCAGGACCCGGTTTCGAACCTGGGTCTCCGGAGTGAGAAACAGTCACTTAACCAACTGAGCCACGAATAGACAGCAGAACCCAGAAGATGAGGCAGACACAGCAGTACTTAAGACGGTGTATTTAATAAAGAAAAAAATCCTAAAATACAAAAAATGGCAAATCCAAAAGGTGGTAGGTAAAACACAAAAAGAACTCAAAAGAAACTCACCAAAAAATAAACAAAAACAAAAAACAGAATACCACAAGAACGTCACCCGGAATCGACAAGAGCACACAGAACACTAGGGCAGGGTGCTAACATACAAACACAGAGCACAGAACTGAGGGAAACAAAGGGTTTAAATACAATCAGGGGAAACGAGACACAGGTGCAAATAATAATGGGGATCAAGGGAAAAACATAGGGACAAAAAGCACAATGGGGGCATCTACTGACCAAAACCCAGAACAACCCTGGCCAAATCCTGACACCTCTCTTCTATAACAGTAGACTACTGTTCTGGTCCTCTCTTCTATAACATTAGACTACTGTTCTGGCCCTTCTATAACATTAGACTACTGTTCTGGCCCTTCTATAACATTAGACTACTGTCCTAGTCCTCTCTTCTATACCATTAGACTACTGTTCTGGTCCTTCTATAACATTAGACTACTGTTCTGGTCCTTCTATAACATTAGACTACTGTTCTGGTCCTCTCTTCTATAACATTAGACTACTGTCCTAGTCCTCTCTTCTATAACAGACTACTGTTCTGGTCCTTCTATAACATTAGACTACTGTTCTGGCCCTCTCTTCTATAACATTAGACTACTGTCCTAGTCCTCTCTTCTATACCATTAGACTACTGTTCTGGTCCTCTCTTCTATAACATTAGACTACTGTTCTGGTCCTCTCTTCTATAACATTAGACTACTGTTCTGGTCCTCTCTTCTATAACATTAGACTACTGTTCTAGTCCTCTCTTCTATAACATTAGACTACTGTTCTGGTCCTTCTATAACATTAGACTACTGTTCTGGTCCTCTATTCTATAACATCAGACTACTGTTCTGGTCCTCTCTTCTATAGCATTAGACTACTGTTCTGGTCCTCTCTTCTATAGCATTAGACTACTGTTCTGGTCCTCTCTTCTATACCATTAGACTACTGTTCTGGCCCTTCTATAACATTAGACTACTGTTCTGGTCCTCTCTTCTATAACATTAGACTACTGTTCTGGTCCTTCTATAACATTAGACTACTGTTCCGGTCCTCTCTTCTATAACATTAGACTACTGTTCTGGCACTCTCTTCTATAACATTAGACTACTGTTCTGGTCCTCTCTTCTATAACATCAGACTACTGTTCTGGTCCTCTCTTCTATAACATTATACTACTGTTCTATTCCTTCTATAACATTAGACTACTGTCCTAGTCCTCTCTTCTATAACATTAGACTACTGTTCTGGTCCTTCTATAACATTAGACTACTGTTCTGGTCCTCTCTTCTATAACATTAGACTACTGTTCTGGCACTCTCTTCTATAACATTAGACTACTGTTCTGGCCCTCTCTTCTATAACATTAGACTACTGTCCTAGTCCACTCTTCTATACCATTAGACTACTGTTCTGGTCCTCTCTTCTATAACATTAGACTGGTCTTCTGGTCTTCTCTTCTATTCAACCCGCCACCCACCTGCCCCTTTAATGGCCCTAAACCCAAAGTATCCATTTAAGGTGTTGTTTCTCTTTATTCAACCCGCCACCCACCTGCCCCTTTAATGGCCCTAAACCCAAAGTAACCCTTTAAGGTGTTGTTTCTCTTTATTCAACCCGCCACCCACCTGCCCCTGAACCCATCTCCGTCGCGCGGATCTGAACCAAGTGGACTGTGGGTTAGGACCCACACCATACCAACGAGTTCATCTGACTCTGGGTAAGTAAAAGAAAGGGTCTCATTACCTAAACACAAAGTATCCCTTTAAGGTGTTGTTTCTCTTTATTTATTAAACCCAAAGTATCCCTTTATTCTTTCTCTTTATTTAAACCAAAGTATCCCTGTAAGGTGTTGTTTCTCTTTATTTAACACCAAGTATTCCTTTAAGGTATTGTTTCTCTTTATTTAACCCAAGGTATCCCTTTCAGGTGTTGTTTCTCTTTATGTAACACCAAGTATTCCTTTAAGGTATTGTTTCTCTTTATTTATTTAACCCAAAGTATCCCTGTATTCTATCTCTTTATTTAACACCAAGTATCCCTTTAAGGTGTTGTTTCTCTTTATTTATTTAACCCAAAGTATCCCTTTAAGGTATTGTTTATCTTTATTTAACCCAAAGTATCCCTTTAAGGTATTGTTTCTCTTTATTTAACCCAAAGTATCCCTTTAAGGTATTGTTTCTCTTTATTTATTTTAACCCAAAGTATCCCTTTAAGGTATTGTTTCTCTTTATTTATTTAACCCAAAGTATCCCTTCAATGTATTATTATACCCCCAGATATCCCTTTAAGACTCCCCAGATATCCCTTTAAGACTCCCCCAGATATCCCTTTAAGACTCCCCCAGATATCCCTTTAAGACTCCCCCAGATATCCCTTTAAAACTCCCCAGATATCCCTTTAAGACCCCCCTAGATATCCCTTTAAGACTCCCCAGATATCCCTTTAAAACCCCCCAGACACTTACCCTTCTCCTCTACATGCTGTCTAATGCGCTCCTCTGTAGATTGAGAGACAACAAATTAATATAAGAGTTAGCATCATGCACTCTATACACACACACACACACAGACACACACACACACACACACACACACACACACACACACACACACACACACACACACACACACACACACACACACACACACACACACAGACACACAGACACAGATGTCCAAAATGAACGAATGTTGTGCATTAGATGACTTGACGCAGTCTCAGTGTGGATGAGCCTAGTAGATGATTTATTGCTAACTTACATTTTAACGAAACAGTTTGTTATAAATCAGGGATTTGGATACACAGACCCTTGAGCCACTGCTGCCCATCATGTTGAGTTCCTTTTTTGGGGCCCCCCACCTTAATTAAAATTGCCCATCCCTGCCCTAAATAGTATGTAGTATAATTAGTGCACAGTATGTCCTCAATAGTATGTAGTATGATGAGTACACAGTATGTCCTCAATAGTGTGTAGTATGACGTAGACTACATTTCAAATAGTATTTAAACCCAAGTCTGACACACACATTGCCCACCTACCTGTATCCAGCTTAGTCTGAAGATCTAGATTTTTTTTCACTGTAAATACAAAGAAAACAAAAATGAATAAACCAAATAAATAAGATGCTGTATCGACACTCATAAAAACACTGAACCAAGCATGAGAGCACCAGCTGTTCCGGATGACTGTGCGATCACGCTCTCTGTGACTGATGTGGGTAAGACCTTTAAACAGGTAAACATTCGCAAAGTCATGGGGCCAGATGTCAAGGCTTTGTGATGGCCACTCCAATACCTTGACTTTGTTGTCCTTAAGCAATTTTGCCACAACTTTGGAAGTATGCTTGGGGTCATTGTCCATTTGGAAGACCCATTTGCGACCAAGCTTTAACTTCCTGACTGATGTCTTGAGATGTTGCTCCAATGTATCCACATAATTTTCCAACCTCATGATGCCATCAATTATGTGAAGTGCACCAGCCCCTCCTGCAGCTAAGCACCCCCACAACATGATGCTGCCACCCCCGTGCTTCACGGTTGGGATGGTGTTCTTCAGCTTGCAAGCCTCCCCCTTTTTCCTCCAAACATAACAATGGTCATTTTGGCCAAACAGTTCTGTTTTTGTTTCATCAGACCAGAGGACATTTCTCCAAAAAGTACGATCTTTGTCCCCATGTGCAGTTGCAAACCGTAGTCTGGCTTTTTTTATGGCAGTTTTGGAGCAATGGCTTCATCCTTGCTGAGCGGCCTTTCAGGTTATGCCGATATAGAACTTGTTTTACTGTGTATATAGATACTTGTGTGCTTGTTTCCTCCAGAATCTTCACAAGGTTCTTTGCTGTTGTTCTGGGATTGATTTTCACTTTTCACACCAAAGTACGTTCGTCACTAGGCGTCTCCTTCCTGAGCGGTATGACGGCTGCATGGTCACATGGTGTGTATACTTGTGTACTATTGTTTGTACAGATGAACGTGGTACCTTCAGGCATTTGGAAATTGCTCCCAAGGATGAACCAGATTTGTGAAGGTCTACAATTTTTTTTCTGAGGTCTTGGCTGATTTCTTTTGATTTTCCCACAATGTCAAGCAAAGAGGCACTGAGTTTGAAGGTAGGTGTCACGCCCTGGTCGAAATATATTATGTTAATTCTTCATTTATTCGGTCAGGCCAGGGTGTGACATGGGTTATTGTGGTGTGTTTTTGTCTTGGGGTTTTGTGGGATGTCTAGCGTTAGTCTATGGCTGCCTGAGGCGGTTCTTAATCAGAGTCAGGTGATTATCGTTGTATCTGATTGGGAACCATATTTAGGCAGCCATATTCTTTGTGTGTTTCATGGGTGATTGTCCTTATTGTCCTTGTTCCTGTCTCTATGTTAGTTTACACTAGTATAGGCTGTTTCGGTTTTTGTTACATTCTTTTTGTTTTGTAGTATTTGTATTGATTCGTGTTTTACGTTTTTTTGATTAAACATGGATCGCAATCTACACGCTGCATTTTGGTCCGACTCTCCTTCGCCTACAGACAACCATTACAGTAGGCCTTGAAATACATCCACAGGTACACCTCCAATTGACTCAAATTATGTCAATTAGCCTATCAGAAGCTTCCACAGCCATGACATCATTTTTGGGAATATTCAAAGCTGTTTAGAGGCACAGTCAACTTAGTGTATGTAAACTTCTGACCCACTGGAATTATGATACAGTGAAATAATCTGTCTGTAAACAATTGTTGGAGAAAATGACTTGTGTCATGCACAAAGTAGATGTCCTAACCGACTTACCAAAACTATAGTTTGTGAACAAGAATTTTGTGGAGTGGTTGAAAAAAGAGTTTTAATGACTCCAACCTAAGTGTATGTAAACACTTCCGACTTCAACTGTTGATCTGTGAAAACTAAAGTCAGATTTTATAGCTATGCAGGTAACCCTTGCTGATTTAAAACTTGTGCTGAATACGGACAAAACTAAATACATGTTGTTTTTAAACTCTTGTAAGAATGTTTCAGATGAACTACATGTTCACCCATTAGATGTGATCTCCAATTGAATGTGTTCCTGCATATTCAGTCAACCTTTTTCTATAGAAACAGAGTGTGCCTTTCTCTAAGCAGTCGGAAGCAGGTTATTCAGTCAACCTTTTGATCTGTTGTTGATTATGGTGGTTATTCAGTCAACCTTTTGATCTGTTGTTGATTATGGTGATGTTATTCAGTTAACCTTTTGATCTGTTGTTGATTATGGTGGTTATTCAGTCAACCTTTTGATCTGTTGTTGATTATGGTGGTTATTCAGTCAACCTTTTGATCTGTTGTTGATTATGGTGATGTTATTCAGTTAACCTTTTGATCTGTTGTTGATTATGGTGGTTATTCAGTCAACCTTTTGATCTGTTGTTGATTATGGTGATGTTATTCAGTCAACCTTTTGATCTGTTGTTGATTATGGTGGTTATTCAGTCAACCTTTTGATCTGTTGTTGATTATGGTGATGTTATTCAGTCAACCTTTTGATCTGTTGTTGATTATGGTGATGTTATTCAGTCAACCTTTTGATCTGTTGTTGATTATGGTGATGTTATTATTTATTAAAGGGCAGCTGCTACTGCTCTTAAACTTTTGGATGCCCATAATGCCCTACTGTTATGATACTCATCACTGCATTCTGTATCAATAGGTTGGCTGGACTTCATCATGGACCCATAGATCTCTGCATTCCTCCCTTTTTGTTTACAAGGTCCTAGTTCATAAACTTCTGTCTTATATAACTTTGCAGTTGAAGTATAGACACCTGAGTTGGGTCACCTATTAATTCTTGAGGTTCCTAGGTTCTCCACGAGCAAATCTGCTTTTAGTTTTAATGCATCGTATTCCTAGAACAAAGCCACAAATAAATGTTGTTATCTTTAACTTTGCATTGTTGGAAAAGGACCATTTCAGTGTTAGTCTACACCTGTTGTTTACGAAGCATGTGACAAATAAAATGTGATTTGAAACAGTAGGCCAGTACCTTAACACTTAAAATGACAGATAAATAGTTACAAATCAATAAATAAAATGTTATTGTAACGGTTTTCTTTAGGTGAAGTAGAGGCGGACCAAAATGCAGCGTGGTTGTTATTCGTTGTACTTTAATAAAGAAACTGTACACGAATAAACGAATAAAACAACAAACGTGCGAAAACCTAAAACAGTCCTATCTGGTGCACAGAGACAGGAACAATCACCCACCAAACCCAACACAAAACAGGCTACCTAAATATGGTTCCCAATCAGAGACAATGACTAACACCTGCCTCTGATTGAGAACCATATCAGGCCAAACATAGAAATAGACAAACCAGACACACAACATAGAATGCCCACCCAGCTCACGTCCTGACCAACACTAAAAAAAGGAAAACACATACGAACGATGGTCAGAACGTGACAGTTATTTGAAACAGTAGGCCAGTACCTTAACACTTAAAATGACAGTTACAAATCAATCATTAAAATGGCAGGACAAAGGAAACAAGCAAGTAAAATGGTACAAAACCAAGAAGTTGATCGTAACAATCGCAGAATTCAAGACAAAAAACTACCTTCTTTCTTGACTTTATGACGATGTTTTCTGCAAAAGTAGAACAGCACAACAACAGCTACAATGGCTGCTACAGTTGGTATTATTATACCAACAATCCTCCACACGCTAGGAAACATATCGTCTGAAACAGAGAAGAACCATTATGACATTACACCACGTAAAAACACATACATATCTCCTGTATGACAGGTAGAACCATTATAACACCTATATATCTACTGTATGACAGGTAGAACCATTATAACACATTATAACACCTATATATCTACTGTATGACAGGTAGAACCATTATAACACCTATATATCTACTGTATGACAGGTAGAACCATTATAACACCTATATATCTCCTGTATGACAGGTAGAACCATTATAACACCTATATATCTTCTGTATGACTGGTAGAACCACTATGACACAATAAACACCTGACAGGTAGAACCATTATAGCACCTATGTATGACAGGTAGAACCACTATGAGACATTATAACACCTATATATCTACTGTATGACAGGTAGAACCATGATAACACATTATAACACCTATATATCTACTGTATGACAGGTAGAACCATTATAACATATTATAATACCTATATATGTACTGTATGACAGGTAGAACCATTATAAAACCTATATATCTACTGTATGACAGGTAGAACCATTATAACACGTTATAATACCTATATATCTACTATATGACAGGTAGAACCATTATAACACATTATAACACCTATATATCTACTGTATGACAGGTAGAACCATTATAACACCTATATATCTACTGTATGACAGCTAGAACCATTATAACACGTTATAATACCTATATATGTACTGTATGACAGGTAGAACCATTATAAAACCTATACATCTACTGTATGACAGGTAGAACCATTATAACACGTTATAATACCTATATATCTACTGTATGACAGGTAGAACCATTATAACACATTATAACACCTATATATCTTCTGTATGACAGGTAGAACCATTATAACACCTATATATCTACTGTATGACAGCTAAAACCATTATAACACGTTATAATACCTATATATCTACTGTATGACAGGTAGAACCATTATAACACGTTATAATACCTATATATCTACTGTATGACAGGTAGAACCATTATAACACATTAAAACACCTATATATCTACTGTATGACAGGTAGAACCATTATAACACAAATATATATACTGTATGACAGGTAGAACCATTATAACATATTATAACACCTATATATCTACTGTATGACAGGTAGAACCATTATAACACATTATAACACCTATATATCTACTGTATGAAAGGTAGAACCATTACAACACCTATATATCTACTGTATGACAGGTAGAACCATTATAACACCTATATATCTACTGTATGACAGGTAGAACCATTATAACACCTATATATCTACTGTATGACTGGTAGAACCATTATAACACATTATAACACATATATATCTACTGTATGACAGGTAGAACCATTATAGCACCTATATATCTACTGTATGACAGGTAGAACCATTACAACACCTATATATCTCCTGTATGACAGGTAGAACCATTATAACACATTATAAAACCTATATATCTACTGTATGACAGGTAGAACCATTATAACACATTATAACACCTATATATCTACTGTATGACAGGTAGAACCATTATAACACCTATATATGTACTGTATGACAGCTAGAACCATTATAACACGTTATAATACCTATATATCTACTGTATGACAGGTAGAACCATTATAACACATTATAACACCTATATATCTACTGTATGACAGGTATAACCATTATAACACCTATATATCTACTGTATGACAGCTAGAACCATTATAACACGTTATAATACCTATATATGTACTGTATGACAGGTAGAACCATTATAAAACCTATATATCTACTGTATGACAGGTAGAACCATTATAACACGTTATAATACCTATATATCTACTGTATGACAGGTAGAACCATTATAACACATTATAACACCTATATATCTACTGTATGACAGGTAGAACCATTATAACACCTATATATCTACTGTATGACAGGTAGAACCATTATAACACGTTATAATACCTATATATCTACTGTATGACAGGTAGAACCATTATAACACGTTATAATACCTATATATCTACTGTATGACAGGTAGAACCATTATAACACATTACAACACCTATATATCTACTGTATGACAGGTAGAACCATTATAACACAAATATATATACTGTATGACAGGTAGAACCATTATAACATATTATAACACCTATATATCTACTGTATGACAGGTAGAACCATTATAACACATTATAACACCTATATATCTACTGTATAAAAGGTAGAACCATTACAACACCTATATATCTACTGTATGACAGGTAGAACCATTATAACACCTATATATCTCCTGTATGACAGGTAGAACCATTATAACACCTATATATCTACTGTATGACTGGTAGAACCATTATAACACATATATATCTACTGTATGACAGGTAGAACCATTATAGCACCTATATATCTACTGTATGACAGGTAGAACCATTACAACACCTATATATCTCCTGTATGACAGGTAGAACCATTATAACACATTATAACACCTATATATCTACTGTATGACAGGTAGAACCGTTATAATACCTATTTATCTGCTGTATGACAGGTAGAACCATTATAACACCTATATATCTACTGTATGACAGGTAGAACCATTATAACACCTATATATCTACTGTATGACAGGTAGAACCATTATAACACATTATAACCCCTATATATCTACTGTATGACAGGTAGAACCATTATAACACATTATAACACCTATATACCTACTGTATGACAGTTATAACCATTATAACACATTATAACACCTATATATCTACTGTATGACAGGTAGAACCATTATAGCACCTATATATCTACTGTATGACAGGTAGAACCATTATAGCACCTATATATCTCCTGTATGAGAGGTAGAACCATTATAACATATTATAACACCTATATATCTACTGTATGACAGGTAGAACCGTTATAACACCTATTTATCTACTGTATGACAGGTAGAACCATTATAAAACATTATAACACCTATATAGCTAGTGTATGACAGGTATAACCATTATAACACATGTATTTATTTTAATTTTATTTTACCTTTATTTAACCAGGCAAGTCAGTTAAGAACAAATTCTTATTTTCAATGACGGCCTGGGAACAGTGGGTTAACTGCCTATATCTACTGTATGGCAGGTAGAACCATTATAGCACCTATATATCTACTGTATGACAGGTAGAACCATTACAACACCTATATATCTCCTGTATGACAGGTAGAACCATTATAACACATTATAACACCAATATATCTACTGTTTGACAGGTAGAACCATTATAACACATTGTAACACCTATATATCTACTGTATGACAGGTAGAACCGTTATAACACCTATATATGCACTATTGTAAAGTGGCTGTTCCACTGGATGTCATAAGGTGAATTCACCAATTTGTAAGTCGCTCTGGATAAGAGCGTCTGCCAAATGACTTAAATGTAAATGTAAATGTATATCTACTGTATGACAGGTAGAACCATTATAACACATTATAACACCTATATATCTACTGTATGACAGGGAGTAAATTATAATGTATAACATAATACAACTAAAAACAGCTTAGACCATCAAGGTCATCCTATTGGAAACCCGATCTTTTCCACTAGTGTATCTAAAGAAAAGGTCTCAGGTACGTGGGTTAACCAATGAAAACCTCACCTGGGACATGAATCTGTGTCTCCCTTGTCTGGTTGATCTGTGGCTGTACAACTCTACAGGTGAACCTGTTGTTGTCAGTGTTCCGGACGGTGACATATCGTCTCACGGTGTAGCGACCCTCAGGGTTCATCTCGGTCTCTGTTGAGTTGCTTGTCTCAGTGGGTTCAGTAGCAGAGAGGACGTTTCCATGACTGTCCAACCACTCAAGCTCAGGCTGTGGGTACCAGCCTCCGGAGTCACACTTCAGGACCACCCCCCAGTCTTTGGTTCCATTAATAGAGATCACTGGCTGACATACAACACCTACACAGATACAAGATAAAACAGATCACTGGCTGAGATACAGCACCTACAGATACAAGATAAAACAGATCACTGGCTGAGATACAACACCTATAGATACAAGATAAAACAGAGATCACAGGCTGAGACACAGCACCTACACAGATACAAGATAAAACAGAGATCACTGGCTGAGATACAGCACCTACAGATACAAGATAAAACAGAGATCACTGGCTGAGATACACCTAGACAGATACAAGATAAAACAGAGATCACTGGCT